>NW_027484989.1:0-77180 GCF_050908995.1 Andrena cerasifolii
AGACGACGACGACGACCACGACGACGAGGACGAGGAACGACGACGTGGAACGACGACGAGGACGACGAGGAAGAGGACGAGGACGACGAGGACGAGGACGTGGACGATGACGAGAACGAAGAAGTGGACGCGCAACGACGACGAGAACGAGGACGAGGAAGACGACGAGGACGACGTCGACGACGTGGAACGACGACGAGGACGAGGAACGACGACGTGGAACGACGACGAGGACGACGAGGACGAGGACGAGGACGAGGACGACGACGAGGACGAGGACGAGGAAGACGACGACGACCACGAGGAAGACGACGACGACGACGACGAGGAAGACGACGAGGACGACGACGACGACGACGACGACGGGGAGGAAGACGACGACGACGACCACGACGACGAGGACGAGGAACGACGACGTGGAACGACGACGAGGACGACGAGGAAGAGGACGAGGACGAAGAGGACGAGGACGAGGACGAGGACGAGGACGAGGACGAGGACGAGGACGAGGACGAGGACGAGGACGAGGACGAGGACGAGGAACACGACGAGGACGAGGACGAGGAAGACGACGACGACGACGAGGAAGACGACGAGGACGACGACGACGCGGACGAGGAAGTGGACGCGGAACGACGACGAGAACGAGGACGACGACGAGGAAGACGACGACGAAGAGGAAGACGACGAGGACGACGACGACGACGACCACGACGACGAGGAAGAGGACGACGAGGACGAGGACGAGGAAGTGGCCGCGGAACGAGGAAGTGGACGCGGAACGACGACGAGAACGAGGAACGACGACGAGGACGAGGACGACGCGGAACGACGACGAGAACGAGGAACGACGACGAGGACGACGTCGACGACGACGAGGACGAGGAAGACGACGAGGACGACGTCGACGACGTGGAACGACGACGAGGACGAGGAACGACGACGTGGAACGACGACGAGGACGACGAGGACGAGGACGAGGACGAGGACGACGACGAGGACGAGGACGAGGAAGACGACGACGACGACGACGACGACGAGGAAGACGACGACGACGACGAGGAAGACGACGAGCACGACGAAGACGACGGCGAGGAAGACGACGACGACGACGATGACGGCGAGGAAGACGACGACGACGACCACGACGACGAGGAAGACGACGAGGACGACGACGACGACGACGACGACGACGACGACGACGACGAGGACGAGGACGAGGAAGTGGATGCGGAACGACGACGAGAACGAGGAACGACGACGAGGACGAGGAACGACGACGTGGAACGACGACGAGGACGACGAGGACGAGGACGTGGACGAGGACGAGGAAGACGACGACGACGACGAGGACGACGAGGACGACGACGAGGACGAGGACGAGGACGAGGACGAGGACGAGGACGAGGACGAGGACGAGGACGAGGACGAGGACGAGGACGAGGACGAGGACGAGGACGAGGACGAGGACGAGGACGAGGACGAGGACGAGGAAGTGGACGCGGAACGACGACGAGGACGACGACGACGACGACGACGACGACGACGACGACGGCGAGGAAGACGACGACGACAACCACGAGGACGAGGACGAGGACGAGGACGACGAGGAAGACGTCGAGGACGACGACGACGAGGACGACGTCGACGACGACGACGACGACGACGACGACTAGGACGACGACGACGACGAGGACGAGGACGAGGAAGTGGACGCGGAACGACGACCAGGACGAGGAACGACGACGTGGAACGACGACGAGGACGAGGAAGACGACGAGGACGAGGAACGACGACGTGGAACGACGACGAGGACGACGAGGACGAGGACGAGGACGAGGACGACGACGAGGACGAGGACGAGGAAGACGACGACGACCACGAGGAAGACGACGACGACGACGACGAGGAAGACGACGAGGACGACGACGACGACGACGACGACGGGGAGGAAGACGACGACGACGACCACGACGACGAGGACGAGGAACGACGACGTGGAACGACGACGAGGACGACGAGGAAGACGACGACGACGACGAGGAAGACGACGAGGACGACGACGACGCGGACGAGGAAGTGGACGCGGAACGACGACGAGAACGAGGACGACGACGAGGAAGACGACGACGAAGAGGAAGACGACGAGGACGACGACGACGACGACCACGACGACGAGGAAGAGGACGACGAGGACGAGGACGAGGAAGTGGCCGCGGAACGAGGAAGTGGACGCGGAACGACGACGAGAACGAGGAACGACGACGAGGACGAGGACGACGCGGAACGACGACGAGAACGAGGAACGACGACGAGGACGACGTCGACGACGACGAGGACGAGGAAGACGACGAGGACGACGTCGACGACGTGGAACGACGACGAGGACGAGGAACGACGACGTGGAACGACGACGAGGACGACGAGGACGAGGACGAGGACGAGGACGACGACGAGGACGAGGACGAGGAAGACGACGACGACGACGACGACGACGAGGAAGACGACGACGACGACGAGGAAGACGACGAGCACGACGAAGACGACGGCGAGGAAGACGACGACGACGACGATGACGGCGAGGAAGACGACGACGACGACCACGACGACGAGGAAGACGACGAGGACGACGACGACGACGACGACGACGACGACGACGACGACGAGGACGAGGACGAGGAAGTGGATGCGGAACGACGACGAGAACGAGGAACGACGACGAGGACGAGGAACGACGACGTGGAACGACGACGAGGACGACGAGGACGAGGACGTGGACGAGGACGAGGAAGACGACGACGACGACGAGGACGACGAGGACGACGACGAGGACGAGGACGAGGACGAGGACGAGGACGAGGACGAGGACGAGGACGAGGACGAGGACGAGGACGAGGACGAGGACGAGGACGAGGAAGACGACGACGACCACGAGGAATACGACGACGACGACGACGAGGAAGACGACGACGACGATGACGACTAGGACGACGACGAAGACGAGGACGACGACGACGAGGACGAGGACGAGGACGAGGAAGTGGACGCGGAACGACGACGAGGACGACGACGACGACGACGACGACGACGACGACGACGGCGAGGAAGACGACGACGACAACCACGAGGACGAGGACGAGGACGAGGACGACGAGGAAGACGTCGAGGACGACGACGACGAGGACGACGTCGACGACGACGACGACGACGACGACGACTAGGACGACGACGACGACGAGGACGAGGACGAGGAAGTGGACGCGGAACGACGACCAGGACGAGGAACGACGACGTGGAACGACGACGAGGACGAGGAAGACGACGAGGACGACGACGACGACGACGACGACCACGACGACAAGGACGAGGACGAGGACGAGGACGAGGACGAGGACGACGAGGAAGACGTCGAGGACGACGACGACGAGGACGACGTCGACGACGACGACGACGACGACGAGGAGGACGAGGACGAGGACGAGGACGAGGACGAGGAAGTGGACGCGGAACGACGACCAGGACGAGGAACGACGACGTGGAACGACGACGAGGACGACGAGGACGAGGACGTGGACGAGGACGAGGAAGACGACGACGACGACGAGGACGACGAGGACGACGACGAGGACGAGGACGAGGACGAGGACGAGGACGAGGACGAGGACGAGGACGAGGACGAGGACGAGGACGAGGACGAGGACGAGGACGAGGACGAGGAAGACGACGACGACCACGAGGAATACGACGACGACGACGACGAGGAAGACGACGAGGACGACGACGACGACGATGACGACTAGGACGACGACGAAGACGAGGACGACGACGACGAGGACGAGGACGAGGACGAGGAAGTGGACGCGGAACGACGACGAGGACGACGACGACGACGACGACGACGACGACGACGACGGCGAGGAAGACGACGACGACAACCACGAGGACGAGGACGAGGACGAGGACGACGAGGAAGACGTCGAGGACGACGACGACGAGGACGACGTCGACGACGACGACGACGACGACGACGACTAGGACGACGACGACGACGAGGACGAGGACGAGGAAGTGGACGCGGAACGACGACCAGGACGAGGAACGACGACGTGGAACGACGACGAGGACGAGGAAGACGACGAGGACGACGACGACGACGACGACGACCACGACGACAAGGACGAGGACGAGGACGAGGACGAGGACGAGGACGACGAGGAAGACGTCGAGGACGACGACGACGAGGACGACGTCGACGACGACGACGACGACGACGACGAGGACGAGGACGAGGACGAGGACGAGGACGAGAACGAGGAAGTGGACGCGGAACGACGACGAGGACGACGACGACGACGACGACGACGACGACGACGGCGAGGAAGACGACGACGACGACCACGAGGACGAGGACGAGGACGAGGACGACGAGGAAGACGTCGAGGACGACGACGACGAGGACGAGGAAGACGACGAGGACGACGACGACGAGGACGAGGAACGACGACGAGGACAACGAGGAAGAGGACGAGGACGACGACGAGGACGAGGACGAGGACGAGGACGAGGACGAGGACGAGGACGAGGACGAGGACGAGGACGACGACGAGGACAAGGACGAGGAAGACGACGACGACGACGAGGAAGACGACGAGGACGACGACGACGAGGACGAGGACGACGACGACGAGGACGAGGAAGTGGACGCGGAACGACGACGAGGACGCGGAACGACGACGAGGACGCGGAACGACGACGTGGAACGACGACGAGGACGACGAGGACGAGGACGACGTGGAACGACGACGAGGACGAGGACGAGAACGAGGACGAGGACGAGGACGAGGACGACGAGGAAGACGACGAGGACGACGACGACGACGGCGAGGAAGACGACGACGACGACGACGACGGCGAGGAAGACGACGACGACGACGACGACCACGAGGAAGACGACGACGACGACGACGAGGAAGACGACGAGGACGACGACGACGGCGAGGAAGACGACGACGACGACGACGACCACGAGGAAGACGACGACGACCACGAGGAAGACGACGACGACGACGACGAGGAAGACGACGAGGACGACGACGACGGCGAGGAAGACGACGACGACGACGACGACCACGACGACGAGGACGAGGACGAGGACGAGGACGAGGACGAGGACGAGGACGCGGACGAGGACGAGGACGAGGACGAGGACGAGGACGAGGACGACGGGGAGGAAGACGACGACGACGACCACGACGACGAGGACGAGGAACGACGACGTGGAACGACGACGAGGACGACGAGGAAGAGGACGAGGACGACGAGGACGAGGACGAGGACGAGGACGAGGACGACGACGACGACGACGACGACGGGGAGGAAGACGACGACGACGACCACACGACGAGGACGAGGAACGACGACGTGGAACGACGACGAGGACGACGAGGAAGAGGACGAGGACGACGAGGACGAGGACGAGGACGAGGACGAGGAACACGACGAGGACGAGGACGAGGAAGACGACGACGACGACGAGGAAGACGACGAGGACGACGACGACGCGGACGAGGAAGTGGACGCGGAACGACGACGAGAACGAGGACGACGACGAGGAAGACGACGACGAAGAGGAAGACGACGAGGACGACGACGACGACGACCACGACGACGAGGAAGAGGACGACGAGGACGAGGACGAGGAAGTGGCCGCGGAACGAGGAAGTGGACGCGGAACGACGACGAGAACGAGGAACGACGACGAGGACGAGGACGACGCGGAACGACGACGAGAACGAGGAACGACGACGAGGACGACGTCGACGACGACGAGGACGAGGACGACGACGAGGACGATGACGAGAACGAGGAAGTGGACGCGCAACGACGACGAGAACGAGGACGAGGAAGACGACGAGGACGACGTCGACGACGTGGAACGACGACGAGGACGAGGAACGACGACGTGGAACGACGACGAGGACGACGAGGACGAGGACGAGGACGAGGACGACGACGAGGACGAGGACGAGGAAGACGACGACGACGACGACGACGACGAGGAAGACGACGACGACGACGAGGAAGACGACGAGCACGACGAAGACGACGGCGAGGAAGACGACGACGACGACGATGACGGCGAGGAAGACGACGAGGACGACGACGACGACGACGACGACGACGACGACGACGACGACGAGGACGAGGACGAGGAAGTGGATGCGGAACGACGACGAGAACGAGGAACGACGACGACGACGACGACGACGGCGAGGAAGACGACGACGACAACCACGAGGACGAGGACGAGGACGAGGACGAGGACGAGGACGACGAGGAAGACGTCGAGGACGACGACGACGAGGACGACGACGAGGACGACGTCGACGACGACGACGACGACGACGACGACTACACGACGACGAGGACGAGGACGAGGACGAGGAAGTGGATGCGGAACGACGACGAGGACGAGGAAGTGGATGCGGAACGACGACGAGGACGAGGAAGTGGATGCGGAACGACGACGAGGACGAGGAAGTGGATGCGGAACGACGACGAGGACGAGGAACGACGACGACGACGACGACGACGACGGCGAGGAAGACGACGACGACGACCACGAGGACGAGGACGAGGACGAGGAAGAGGACGAGGACGAGGACGACGAGGAAGACGTCGAGGACGACGACGACGAGGACGACGTCGACGACGACGACGACGACGACGACGACTACACGACGACGAGGACGAGGACGAGGACGAGGAAGTGGATGCGGAACGACGACGAGGACGAGGAAGTGGATGCGGAACGACGACGAGGACGAGGAAGTGGATGCGGAACGACGACGAGGACGAGGAACGACGACGACGACGACGACGACGACGGCGAGGAAGACGACGACGACGACCACGAGGACGAGGACGAGGACGAGGACGAGGACGAGGAAGAGGACGAGGACGAGGACGACGAGGAAGACGTCGAGGACGACGACGACGAGGACGACGTCGACGACGACGACGACGACGACGACTAGGACGACGACGACGACGAGGACGAGGACGAGGACGAGGACGAGGACGAGGAAGTGGACGCGGAACGACGACCAGGACGAGGAACGACGACGTGGAACGACGACGAGGACGAGGAAGACGACGAGGACGACGACGACGAGGACGAGGAACGACGACGTGGAACGACGACGAGGACGACGAGGAAGAGGACGAGGACGACGACGAGGACGAGGACGAGGACGAGGACGAGGACGCGGACGAGGACGACGACGAGGACAAGGACGAGGAAGACGACGACGACGACGAGGAAGACGACGAGGACGACGACGACGAGGACGAGGACGACGACGACGAGGACGAAGAAGTGGACGCGGAACGACGACGAGGACGCGGAACGACGACGAGGACGCGGAACGACGACGTGGAACGACGACGAGGACGACGAGGACGAGGACGACGTGGAACGACGACGAGGACGAGGACGAGGACGAGGACGAGGACGAGGACGAGGACGAGGACGACGAGGAAGACGACGAGGACGACGACGACGACGGCGAGGACGACGACGACGACGACGACGACGGCGAGGAAGACGACGAGGACGACGAGGACCACGACGACGAGGAAGACGACGAAGACGACGATGACGACGACCACAACGACGAGGACGACGTCGACGACGATGAGGACGAGGACGAGGACGAGGACGAGGACGAGGACGAGGACGAGGACGAGGACGAGGACGAGGACGAGGACGAGGACGATGACGACGAGGACGAGGACGAGGACGAGGACAAGGACGAGGACGACGACGACGAGGACGAGGACGAGAACGAGGAAGTGGACGCGGAACGACGACGAGAACGAGGAACGACGACGAGGACGACGTCGACGACGACGAGGACGAGGACGACGACGACGACGACGACGACGAGGACGATGACGAGAACGAGGAAGTGGACGCGCAACGACGACGAGGACGAGGACGAGGACGAGGACGAGGAAGACGACGAGGACGAGGACGAGGACGAGGACGAGGACGACGACGACGACGACGACGACGACGACGACGACGGCGAGGAAGACGACGACGACGACCACGAGGACGAGGACGAGGACGAGGACGAGGACGAGGACGAGGAAGAGGACGAGGACGAGGACGACGAGGAAGACGTCGAGGACGACGACGACGAGGACGACGTCGACGACGACGACGACGACGACGACGACTAGGACGACGACGACGACGAGGACGAGGACGAGGACGAGGACGAGGAAGTGGACGCGGAACGACGACCAGGACGAGGAACGGCGACGTGGAACGACGACGAGGACGAGGAAGACGACGAGGACGACGACGACGAGGACGAGGAACGACGACGTGGAACGACGACGAGGACGACGAGGACGAGGACGAGGACGACGACGAGGACGAGGACAAGGACGAGGACGAGGACGAGGACGACGACGAGGACGAGGACGAGGAAGACGACGACGACGACGAGGAAGACGACGAGGACGACGACGACGAGGACGAGGAAGTGGACGCGGAACGACGACGTGGAACGACGACGAGGACGACGAGAACGAGGACGACGTGGAACGACGACGAGGACGAGGACGAGAACGAGGACGAGGACGAGGACGACGAGGAAGACGACGAGGACGACGACGACGACGGCGAGGAAGACGACGACGACGACGACGACGGCGAGGAAGACGACGAGGACGACGAGGACCACGACGACGAGGAAGACGACGAGGACGACGATGACGACGACCACAACGACGAGGACGACGACGACGAGGACGACGACGACGACGACGACGACGAGGACGAGGACGACGAGGACGAGGACGACGAGGACGAGGACGAGGAAGTGGCCGCGGAACGAGGAAGTGGATGCGGAACGACGACGAGGACGAGGACGAGGAAGACGACGACGACCACGAGGAATACGACGACGACGACGACGAGGAAGACGACGAGGACGACGACGACGGCGAGGAAGACGACGACGACGACCACGACGACGAGGACGAGGACGAGGACGAGGACGAGGACGAGGACGAGGACGAGGAAGACGACGACGACCACGAGGACGACGACGACGAGGACGACGACGACGACGACGCGGACGACGACGACGAGGACGAGGACGAGGACGAGGACGAGGACGAGGACGAGGACGAGGACGACGACGACGAGGACGACGACGACGACGACCACGACGAGGACGAGGACGAGGACGAGGACGAGGACGAGGACGAGGACGAGGACGAGGACGAGGACGAGGACGAGGAAGACGACGACGACCACGAGGAATACGACGACGACGACGACGAGGAAGACGACGAGGACGACGACGACGACGATGACGACTAGGACGACGACGAAGACGAGGACGACGACGACGAGGACGAGGACGAGGACGAGGACGAGGACGAGGACGAGGACGAGGACGAGGACGAGGACGAGGACGAGGACGAGGACGAGGAAGTGGACGCGGAACGACGACGAGGACGACGACGACGACGACGACGACGACGACGACGACGACGACGACGACGACGACGACGGCGAGGAAGACGACGACGACGACCACGAGGTCGAGGACGAGGACGAGGAAGAGGACGAGGACGAGGACGACGAGGAAGACGTCGAGGACGACGACGACGAGGACGACGTCGACGACGACGACGACGACGACGACGACTAGGACGACGACGACGACGAGGACGAGGACGAGGACGAGGACGAGGACGAGGACGAGGACGACGACGAGGACGAGGACGAGGAAGACGACGACGACGACGAGGAAGACGACGAGGACGTCGACGACGAGGACGAGGAAGTGGACGCGGAACGACGACGTGGAACGACGACGAGGACGACGAGAACGAGGACGACGTGGAACGACGACGAGGACGAGGACGAGAACGAGGACGAGGACGAGGACGACGAGGAAGACGACGAGGACGACGACGACGACGGCGAGGAAGACGACGACGACGACGACGACGGCGAGGAAGACGACGAGGACGACGAGGACCACGACGACGAGGAAGACGACGAGGACGACGATGACGACGACCACAACGACGAGGACGACGACGACGAGGACGACGACGACGACGACGACGACGAGGACGAGGACGACGAGGACGAGGACGACGAGGACGAGGACGAGGAAGTGGCCGCGGAACGAGGAAGTGGATGCGGAACGACGACGAGGACGAGGACGAGGAAGACGACGACGACCACGAGGAAGACGACGACGACCACGAGGAATACGACGACGACGACGACGACGACGAGGAAGACGACGAGGACGACGACGACGGCGAGGAAGACGACGACGACGACCACGACGACGAGGACGAGGACGAGGACGAGGACGAGGACGAGGACGAGGACGAGGACGAGGACGAGGAAGACGACGACGACCACGAGGACGACGACGACGAGGACGACGACGACGACGACGCGGACGACGACGACGAGGACGAGGACGAGGACGAGGACGAGGACGAGGACGAGGACGAGGACGAGGACGAGGACGAGGACGAGGACGACGACGACGAGGACGACGACGACGACGACCACGACCACGACGACGAGGACGAGGACGAGGACGAGGACGAGGACGAGGACGAGGACGAGGACGAGGACGAGGACGAGGACGAGGACGAGGACGAGGACGAGGACGAGGACGAGGACGAGGACGAGGACGAGGACGAGGACGAGGACGAGGACGAGGAAGACGACGACGACCACGAGGACGACGACGACGAGGACGACGACGACGACGACGCGGACGACGACGACGAGGACGAGGACGAGGACGAGGACGAGGACGAGGACGAGGACGAGGACGAGGACGAGGACGAGGACGACGAGGACGACGACGACGACGACCACGACGACGAGGACGAGGACGAGGACGAGGACGAGGACGAGGACGAGGACGAGGACGAGGACGAGGACGAGGAAGACGACGACGACCACGAGGAATACGACGACGACGACGACGAGGAAGACGACGAGGACGACGACGACGACGATGACGACTAGGACGACGACGAAGACGAGGACGACGACGACGAGGACGAGGACGAGGACGAGGACGAGGACGAGGACGAGGACGAGGACGACGAGGAAGACGTCGAGGACGACGACGACGAGGACGACGTCGACGACGACGACGACGACGACGACGACTAGGACGACGACGACGACGAGGACGAGGACGAGGAAGTGGACGCGGAACGACGACCAGGGCGAGGAACGACGACGTGGAACGACGACGAGGACGAGGAAGACGACGAGGACGACGACGACGACGACGACGACCACGACGACAAGGACGAGGACGAGGAGGAAGACGTCGAGGACGAGGAGGAAGACGTCGAGGACGAGGAGGAAGACGTCGAGGACGACGACGAGGACGACGACGACGAGGACGACGTCGACGACGACGAGAACGAGGACCAGGACGAGGAAGTGGACGCGGAACGACGACGAGGACGAGGAACGACGACGAGGACAACGAGGACGAGGACGAGGACGAGGACGACGACGAGGACGAGGACGAGGAAGACGACGACGACCACGAGGAAGACGACGACGACGACGACGAGGAAGACGACGAGGACGACGACGACGACGACGACGACGGGGAGGAAGACGACGACGACGACCACGACGACGAGGACGAGGAACGGCGACGTGGAACGACGACGAGGACGACGAGGAAGAGGACGAGGACGACGACGAGGACGAGGACGAGGACGAGGACGAGGACGAGGACGAGGACGAGGACGAGGACGAGGACGAGGACGAGGACGAGGACGAGGACGAGGACGAGGAAGACGACGACGACCACGAGGACGACGACGACGAGGACGACGACGACGACGACGCGGACGACGACGACGAGGACGAGGACGAGAACGAGGAAGTGGACGCGGAACGACGACGAGAACGAGGAACGACGACGAGGACGACGTCGACGACGACGAGGACGAGGACGACGACGACGACGACGAGGACGATGACGAGAACGAGGAAGTGGACGCGCAACGACGACGAGAACGAGGACGAGGAAGACGACGACGACGACGAGGAAGACGACGACGACGACGAGGACGACGTCGACGACGACGAGGACGACGAGGACGAGGACGAGGACGAGGAAGACGACGAGGACGAGGACGAGGACGAGGACGACGACGACGACGACGACGACGACGACGACGACGGCGAGGAAGACGACGACGACGACCACGAGGACGAGGACGAGGACGAGGACGAGGACGAGGACGAGGAAGAGGACGACGAGGAAGACGTCGACGACGACGACGACGACGACGACGACTAGGACGACGACGACGACGAGGACGAGGACGAGGACGAGGACGAGGACGAGGACGAGGACGAGGAAGTGGACGCGGAACGACGACCAGGACGAGGAACGACGACGTGGAACGACGACGAGGACGAGGAAGACGACGAGGACGACGACGACGAGGACGAGGAACGACGACGTGGAACGACGACGAGGACGACGAGGAAGAGGACGAGGACGACGACGAGGACGAGGACGAGGACGAGGACGAGGACGAGGACGAGGACGAGGACGAGGACGACGACGAGGACGAGGACGAGGAAGACGACGACGACGACGAGGAAGACGACGACGACGACGAGGAAGACGACGAGGACGACGACGACGAGGACGAGGAAGTGGACGCGGAACGACGACGTGGAACGACGACGAGGACGAGGACGAGGACGAGGACGAGGACGAGGACGAGGACGAGGACGAGGACGAGGACGAGGAAGACGACGACGACCACGAGGACGACGACGACGAGGACGACGACGACGACGACGCGGACGACGACGACGAGGACGAGGACGAGGACGAGGACGAGGACGAGGACGAGGACGAGGACGACGACGACGAGGACGACGACGACGACGACCACGACGACGAGGACGACGACGACGACGACGACGACGGCGAGGAAGACGACGACGACGACCACGAGGTCGAGGACGAGGACGAGGAAGAGGACGAGGACGAGGACGACGAGGAAGACGTCGAGGACGACGACGACGAGGACGACGTCGACGACGACGACGACGACGACGACGACTAGGACGACGACGACGACGAGGACGAGGACGAGGACGAGGACGAGGACGACGACGAGGACGAGGACGAGGAAGACGACGACGACGACGAGGAAGACGACGAGGACGACGACGACGAGGACGAGGAAGTGGACGCGGAACGACGACGTGGAACGACGACGAGGACGACGAGAACGAGGACGACGTGGAACGACGACGAGGACGAGGACGAGAACGAGGACGAGGACGAGGACGACGAGGAAGACGACGAGGACGACGACGACGACGGCGAGGAAGACGACGACGACGACGACGACGGCGAGGAAGACGACGAGGACGACGAGGACCACGACGACGAGGAAGACGACGAGGACGACGATGACGACGACCACAACGACGAGGACGACGACGACGAGACGACGACGACGACGACGACGACGAGGACGAGGACGACGAGGACGAGGACGACGAGGACGAGGACGAGGAAGTGGCCGCGGAACGAGGAAGTGGATGCGGAACGACGACGAGGACGAGGACGAGGAAGACGACGACGACCACGAGGAAGACGACGACGACCACGAGGAATACGACGACGACGACGACGACGACGAGGAAGACGACGAGGACGACGACGACGGCGAGGAAGACGACGACGACGACCACGACGACGAGGACGAGGACGAGGACGAGGACGAGGACGAGGACGAGGACGAGGACGAGGACGAGGACGAGGACGAGGACGAGGACGAGGACGAGGACGAGGACGAGGACGAGGACGAGGACGAGGACGAGGACGAGGAAGACGACGACGACCACGAGGACGACGACGACGAGGACGACGACGACGACGACGCGGACGACGACGACGAGGACGAGGACGAGGACGAGGACGAGGACGAGGACGAGGACGACGACGACGAGGACGACGACGACGACGACCACGACGACGAGGACGAGGACGAGGACGAGGACGAGGACGAGGACGAGGACGAGGACGAGGACGAGGACGAGGAAGACGACGACGACCACGAGGAATACGACGACGACGACGACGAGGAAGACGACGAGGACGACGACGACGACGATGACGACTAGGACGACGACGAAGACGAGGACGACGACGACGAGGACGAGGACGAGGACGAGGACGAGGACGAGGACGAGGACGAGGACGAGGACGAGGACGAGGACGAGGACGAGGACGAGGACGAGGACGAGGACGAGGACGACGAGGAAGACGTCGAGGACGACGACGACGAGGACGACGTCGACGACGACGACGACGACGACGACGACTAGGAAGACGACGACGACGAGGACGAGGACGAGGAAGTGGACGCGGAACGACGACCAGGGCGAGGAACGACGACGTGGAACGACGACGAGGACGAGGAAGACGACGAGGACGACGACGACGACGACGACGACCACGACGACAAGGACGAGGACGAGGAGGAAGACGTCGAGGACGAGGAGGAAGACGTCGAGGCGAGGAGGAAGACGTCGAGGACGACGACGAGGACGACGACGACGAGGACGACGTCGACGACGACGAGAACGAGGACCAGGACGAGGAAGTGGACGCGGAACGACGACGAGGACGAGGAACGACGACGAGGACAACGAGGACGAGGACGAGGACGAGGACGACGACGAGGACGAGGACGAGGAAGACGACGACGACCACGAGGAAGACGACGACGACGACGACGAGGAAGACGACGAGGACGACGACGACGACGACGACGACGGGGAGGAAGACGACGACGACGACCACGACGACGAGGACGAGGAACGGCGACGTGGAACGACGACGAGGACGACGAGGAAGAGGACGAGGACGACGACGAGGACGAGGACGAGGACGAGGACGAGGACGAGGAAGACGACGACGACCACGAGGACGACGACGACGAGGACGACGACGACGACGACGCGGACGACGACGACGAGGACGAGGACGAGAACGAGGAAGTGGACGCGGAACGACGACGAGAACGAGGAACGACGACGAGGACGACGTCGACGACGACGAGGACGAGGACGACGACGACGACGACGAGGACGATGACGAGAACGAGGACGAGGAAGACGACGACGACGACGAGGAAGACGACGACGACGACGAGGACGACGTCGACGACGACGAGGACGACGAGGACGAGGACGAGGACGAGGAAGACGACGAGGACGAGGACGAGGACGAGGACGAGGACGACGACGACGACGACGACGACGACGACGACGACGGCGAGGAAGACGACGACGACGACCACGAGGACGAGGACGAGGACGAGGACGAGGACGAGGACGAGGACGAGGACGAGGAAGAGGACGACGAGGAAGACGTCGACGACGACGACGACGACGACGACGACTAGGACGACGACGACGACGAGGACGAGGACGAGACGAGGACGAGGACGAGGACGAGGACGAGGACGAGGACGAGGACGAGGACGAGGACGAGGACGAGGACGAGGAAGTGGACGCGGAACGACGACCAGGACGAGGAACGACGACGTGGAACGACGACGAGGACGAGGAAGACGACGAGGACGACGACGACGAGGACGAGGAACGACGACGTGGAACGACGACGAGGACGACGACGACGAGGACGACGAGAACGAGGACGACGTGGAACGACGACGAGGACGAGGACGAGGACGAGGACGAGGACGAGGACGAGGACGAGGACGAGGACGAGGACGAGACGAGGACGAGGACGAGGACGAGGACGAGGACGAGGAAGACGACGACGACCACGAGGACGACGACGACGAGGACGACGACGACGACGACGCGGACGACGACGACGAGGACGAGGACGAGGACGAGGACGAGGACGAGGACGAGGACGACGACGACGAGGACGACGACGACGACGACCACGACGACGAGGACGAGGACGAGGACGAGGACGAGGACGAGGACGAGGACGAGGACGAGGACGAGGACGAGGACGAGGACGAGGACGAGGACGAGGACGAGGACGAGGACGAGGACGAGGACGAGGAAGACGACGACGACGACGACGACGACCACGACGACAAGGACGAGGACGAGGAGGAAGACGTCGAGGACGAGGAGGAAGACGTCGAGGACGACGACGAGGACGACGACGACGAGGACGACGACGACGAGGACGACGTCGACGACGACGAGAACGAGGACCAGGACGAGGAAGTGGACGCGGAACGACGACGAGGACGAGGAACGACGACGAGGACAACGAGGACGAGGACGAGGACGAGGACGACGACGAGGACGAGGACGAGGAAGACGACGACGACCACGAGGAAGACGACGACGACGACGACGAGGAAGACGACGAGGACGACGACGACGACGACGACGACGGGAGGAAGACGACGACGACGACCACGACGACGAGGACGAGGAACGGCGACGTGGAACGACGACGAGGACGACGAGGAAGAGGACGAGGACGACGACGAGGACGAGGACGAGGACGAGGACGAGGACGAGGACGAGGACGAGGACGAGGACGAGGACGAGGACGAGGACGAGGACGAGGACGAGGACGAGGAAGACGACGACGACCACGAGGACGACGACGACGAGGACGACGACGACGACGACGCGGACGACGACGACGAGGACGAGGACGAGAACGAGGAAGTGGACGCGGAACGACGACGAGAACGAGGAACGACGACGAGGACGACGTCGACGACGACGAGGACGAGGACGACGACGACGACGACGAGGACGATGACGAGAACGAGGAAGTGGACGCGCAACGACGACGAGAACGAGGACGAGGAAGACGACGACGACGACGAGGAAGACGACGACGACGACGAGGACGACGTCGACGACGACGAGGACGACGAGGACGAGGACGAGGACGAGGAAGACGACGAGGACGAGGACGAGGACGAGGACGACGACGACGACGACGACGACGACGACAACGACGGCGAGGAAGACGACGACGACGACCACGAGGACGAGGACGAGGACGAGGACGAGGACGAGGACGAGGAAGAGGACGACGAGGAAGACGTCGACGACGACGACGACGACGACGACGACTAGGACGACGACGACGACGAGGACGAGGACGAGGACGAGGACGAGGACGAGGACGAGGACGAGGAAGTGGACGCGGAACGACGACCAGGACGAGGAACGACGACGTGGAACGACGACGAGGACGAGGAAGACGACGAGGACGACGACGACGAGGACGAGGAACGACGACGTGGAACGACGACGAGGACGACGAGGAAGAGGACGAGGACGACGACGAGGACGAGGACGAGGACGAGGACGAGGACGAGGACGAGGACGAGGACGAGGACGACGACGAGGACGAGGACGAGGAAGACGACGACGACGACGAGGAAGACGACGACGACGACGAGGAAGACGACGAGGACGACGACGACGGCGAGGAAGACGACGACGACGACCACGACGACGAGGACGAGGACGAGGACGAGGACGAGGACGAGGACGACGACGAGGACGAGGACGAGGACGAGGACGAGGACGAGGACGAGGACGAGGACGAGGACGAGGACGAGGACGAGGACGAGGAAGTGGACGCGGAACGACGACGAGGACGAGGAAGTGGACGCGGAACGACGACGAGGAAGACGTCGACGACGACGACGACGACGACGACGACTAGGACGACGACGACGACGAGGACGAGGACGAGGACGAGGACGAGGACGAGGACGAGGACGAGGAAGTGGACGCGGAACGACGACCAGGACGAGGAACGACGACGTGGAACGACGACGAGGACGAGGACGAGGACGACGACGACGACGACGACGACGACGACGACGACGGCGAGGAAGACGACGACGACGACCACGAGGACGAGGACGAGGACGAGGACGAGGACGAGGACGAGGACGAGGACGAGGAAGTGGATGCGGAACGACGACGAAGACGAGGAACGACGACGTGGAACGACGACGAGGACGAGGACGAGGACGACGACGACGACGACGACGACGACGACGACGACGGCGAGGAAGACGACGACGACGACCACGAGGACGAGGACGAGGACGAGGACGAGGACGAGGACGAGGAAGAGGACGACGAGGAAGACGTCGACGACGACGACGACGACGACGACGACTAGGACGACGACGACGACGAGGACGAGGACGAGGACGAGGACGAGGACGAGGACGAGGACGAGGAAGTGGACGCGGAACGACGACCAGGACGAGGAACGACGACGTGGAACGACGACGAGGACGAGGAAGACGACGAGGACGACGACGACGAGGACGAGGAACGACGACGTGGAACGACGACGAGGACGACGAGGAAGAGGACGAGGACGACGACGAGGACGAGGACGAGGACGAGGACGAGGACGAGGACGAGGACGACGACGAGGACGAGGACGAGGAAGACGACGACGACGACGAGGAAGACGACGACGACGACGAGGAAGACGACGAGGACGACGACGACGAGGACGAGGAAGTGGACGCGGAACGACGACGTGGAACGACGACGAGGACGACGAGAACGAGGACGACGTGGAACGACGACGAGGACGAGGACGAGGACGACGACGAGGACGAGGACGAGGACGAGGACGAGGACGAGGACGAGGACGAGGACGAGGACGAGGAAGACGACGACGACCACGAGGACGACGACGACGAGGACGACGACGACGACGACGCGGACGACGACGACGAGGACGAGGACGAGGACGAGGACGAGGACGAGGACGAGGACGAGGACGACGACGACGAGGACGACGACGACGACGACCACGACGACGAGGACGAGGACGAGGAAGACGACGACGACCACGAGGAATACGACGACGACGACGACGAGGAAGACGACGAGGACGACGACGACGACGATGACGACTAGGACGACGACGAAGACGAGGACGACGACGACGAGGACGAGGACGAGGACGAGGACGAGGACGAGGACGAGGACGAGGACGAGGACGAGGACGAGGACGAGGACGACGAGGAAGACGTCGAGGACGACGACGACGAGGACGACGTCGACGACGACGACGACGACGACGACGACTAGGACGACGACGACGACGAGGACGAGGACGAGGAAGTGGACGCGGAACGACGACCAGGGCGAGGAACGACGACGTGGAACGACGACGAGGACGAGGAAGACGACGAGGACGACGACGACGACGACGACGACCACGACGACAAGGACGAGGACGAGGAGGAAGACGTCGAGGACGAGGAGGAAGACGTCGAGGACGACGACGAGGACGACGACGACGAGGACGACGTCGACGACGACGAGAACGAGGACCAGGACGAGGAAGTGGACGCGGAACGACGACGAGGACGAGGAACGACGACGAGGACAACGAGGACGAGGACGAGGACGAGGACGACGACGACGACGGCGAGGAAGACGACGACGACGACCACGAGGACGAGGACGAGGACGAGGACGACGAGGAAGACGTCGAGGACGACGACGACGAGGACGACGTCGACGACGACGACGACGACGACGACGAGGACGAGGACGAGGAAGTGGATGCGGAACGACGACGAGGACGAGGAAGTGGATGCGGAACGACGACGAAGACGAGGAACGACGACGTGGAACGACGACGAGGACGAGGAACGACGACGAGGAACGACGACGAGGACGAGGAACGACGACGAGGACGACGAGGAAGACGACGACGACGACCACGAGGACGAGGACGAGGACGAGGACGAGGACGAGGACGAGGAAGAGGACGACGAGGAAGACGTCGACGACGACGACGACGACGCCGACGACTAGGACGAGGACGAGGACGAGGACGAGGACGAGGACGAGGACGAGGAAGTGGACGCGGAACGACGACCAGGACGAGGAACGACGACGTGGAACGACGACGAGGACGAGGACGAGGACGACGACGACGACGACGACGACGACGACGACGACGGCGAGGAAGACGACGACGACGACCACGAGGACGAGGACGAGGACGAGGACGAGGACGAGGACGAGGACGAGGACGAGGACGAGGACGAGGACGAGGAAGTGGACGCGGAACGACGACGAGGACGAGGAAGTGGACGCGGAACGACGACGAGGACGACGACGACGACGACGACGACGACGACGACGGCGAGGAAGACGACGACGACGACCACGAGGACGAGGACGAGGACGAGGACGACGAGGAAGACGTCGAGGACGACGACGACGAGGACGACGTCGACGACGACGACGACGACGACGACGAGGACGAGGACGAGGAAGTGGATGCGGAACGACGACGAGGACGAGGAAGTGGATGCGGAACGACGACGAAGACGAGGAACGACGACGTGGAACGACGACGAGGACGAGGAACGACGACGAGGAACGACGACGAGGACGAGGAACGACGACGAGGACGACGAGGAAGACGACGACGACGACCACGAGGACGAGGACGAGGACGAGGACGAGGACGAGGACGAGGAAGAGGACGACGAGGAAGACGTCGACGACGACGACGACGACGACGACGACTAGGACGACGACGACGACGAGGACGAGGACGAGGACGAGGACGAGGACGAGGACGAGGACGAGGAAGTGGACGCGGAACGACGACCAGGACGAGAACGACGACGTGGAACGACGACGAGGACGAGGACGAGGACGACGACGACGACGACGACGACGACGACGACGACGGCGAGGAAGACGACGACGACGACCACGAGGACGAGGACGAGGACGAGGACGAGGACGAGGACGAGGACGAGGAAGTGGATGCGGAACGACGACGAAGACGAGGAACGACGACGTGGAACGACGACGAGGACGAGGACGAGGACGACGACGACGACGACGACGACGACGACGACGACGACGACGGCGAGGAAGACGACGACGACGACCACGAGGACGAGGACGAGGACGAGGACGAGGACGAGGACGAGGAAGAGGACGACGAGGAAGACGTCGACGACGACGACGACGACGACGACGACTAGGACGACGACGACGACGAGGACGAGGACGAGGAAGTGGACGCGGAACGACGACCAGGGACGAGGAACGACGACGTGGAACGACGACGAGGACGAGGAAGACGACGAGGACGACGACGACGAGGACGAGGAACGACGACGTGGAACGACGACGAGGACGACGAGGAAGAGACGAGGACGACGACGAGGACGAGGACGAGGACGAGGACGAGGACGAGGACGAGGACGACGACGAGGACGAGGACGAGGAAGACGACGACGACGACGAGGAAGACGACGACGAGGACGACGACGACGACGACGCGGACGACGACGACGAGGACGAGGACGAGGACGAGGACGAGGACGAGGAAGAGGACGAGGACGACGACGACGAGGACGACGACGACGACGACCACGACGACGAGGACGAGGACGAGGAAGACGACGACGACCACGAGGAATACGACGACGACGACGACGAGGAAGACGACGAGGACGACGACGACGACGATGACGACTAGGACGACGACGAAGACGAGGACGACGACGACGAGGACGAGGACGAGGACGAGGACGAGGACGAGGACGAGGACGAGGACGAGGACGAGGACGAGGACGACGAGGAAGACGTCGAGGACGACGACGACGAGGACGGGGAGGAAGACGACGACGACGACCACGACGACGAGGACGAGGAACGGCGACGTGGAACGACGACGAGGACGACGAGGAAGAGGACGAGGACGACGACGAGGACGAGGACGAGGACGAGGACGAGGACGAGGACGAGGACGAGGACGAGGACGAGGACGAGGACGAGGACGAGGACGAGGACGAGGACGAGGAAGACGACGACGACCACGAGGACGACGACGACGAGGACGACGACGACGACGACGCGGACGACGACGACGAGGACGAGGACGAGAACGAGGAAGTGGACGCGGAACGACGACGAGAACGAGGAACGACGACGAGGACGGACGTCGACGACGACGAGGACGAGGACGACGACGACGACGACGAGGACGATGACGAGAACGAGGAGGTGGACGCGCAACGACGACGAGAACGAGGACGAGGAAGACGACGACGACGACGAGGAAGACGACGACGACGACGAGGACGACGTCGACGACGACGAGGACGACGAGGACGAGGACGAGGACGAGGAAGACGACGAGGACGAGGACGAGGACGAGGACGACGACGACGACGACGACGACGACGACAACGACGGCGGAGGAAGACGACTACGACGACCACGAGGACGAGGACGAGGACGAGGACGAGGACGAGGACGAGGAAGAGGACGACGAGGAAGACGTCGACGACGACGACGACGACGACGACGACTAGGACGACGACGACGACGAGGACGAGGACGAGGACGAGGACGAGGACGAGGACGAGGACGAGGAAGTGGACGCGGAACGACGACCAGGACGAGGAACGACGACGTGGAACGACGACGAGGACGAGGAAGACGACGAGGACGACGACGACGAGGACGAGGAACGACGACGTGGAACGACGACGAGGACGACGAGGAAGAGGACGAGGACGAGGACGAGGACGAGGACGAGGACGAGGACGAGGACGAGGACGAGGACGAGGACGAGGACGAGGACGACGACGAGGACGAGGACGAGGAAGACGACGACGACGACGAGGAAGACGACGACGACGACGAGGAAGACGACGAGGACGACGACGACGAGGACGAGGAAGTGGACGCGGAACGACGACGTGGAACGACGACGAGGACGACGAGAACGAGGACGAGGACGACGACGACGAGGACGACGACGACGACGACCACGACGACGAGGACGAGGACGAGGACGAGGACGAGGACGAGGACGAGGACGAGGACGAGGACGAGGACGAGGACGAGGACGAGGACGAGGACGAGGACGAGGACGAGGACGAGGACGAGGACGAGGACGAGGACGAGGACGAGGAAGACGACGACGACGACGACGACGACCACGACGACAAGGACGAGGACGAGGAGGAAGACGTCGAGGACGAGGAGGAAGACGTCGAGGACGACGACGAGGACGACGACGACGAGGACGACGTCGACGACGACGAGAACGAGGACCAGGACGAGGAAGTGGACGCGGAACGACGACGAGGACGAGGAACGACGACGAGGACAACGAGGACGAGGACGAGGACGAGGACGACGACGAGGACGAGGACGAGGAAGACGACGACGACCACGAGGAAGACGACGACGACGACGACGAGGAAGACGACGAGGACGACGACGACGACGACGACGACGGGGAGGAAGACGACGACGACGACCACGACGACGAGGACGAGGAACGGCGACGTGGAACGACGACGAGGACGACGAGGAAGAGGACGAGGACGACGACGAGGACGAGGACGAGGACGAGGACGAGGACGAGGACGAGGACGAGGACGAGGACGAGGACGAGGACGAGGACGAGGACGAGGACGAGGAAGACGACGACGACCACGAGGACGACGACGACGAGGACGACGACGACGACGACGCGGACGACGACGACGAGGACGAGGACGAGAACGAGGAAGTGGACGCGGAACGACGACGAGAACGAGGAACGACGACGAGGACGACGTCGACGACGACGAGGACGAGGACGACGACGACGACGACGAGGACGATGACGAGAACGAGGAAGTGGACGCGCAACGACGACGAGAACGAGGACGAGGAAGACGACGACGACGACGAGGAAGACGACGACGACGACGAGGACGACGTCGACGACGACGAGGACGACGAGGACGAGGACGAGGACGAGGAAGACGACGAGGACGAGGACGAGGACGAGGACGACGACGACGACGACGACGACGACGACAACGACGGCGAGGAAGACGACGACGACGACCACGAGGACGAGGACGAGGACGAGGACGAGGACGAGGACGAGGAAGAGGACGACGAGGAAGACGTCGACGACGACGACGACGACGACGACGACTAGGACGACGACGACGACGAGGACGAGGACGAGGACGAGGACGAGGACGAGGACGAGGACGAGGACGAGGACGAGGACGAGGAAGTGGACGCGGAACGACGACCAGGACGAGGAACGACGACGTGGAACGACGACGAGGACGAGGAAGACGACGAGGACGACGACGACGAGGACGAGGAACGACGACGTGGAACGACGACGAGGACGACGAGGAAGAGGACGAGGACGACGACGAGGACGAGGACGAGGACGAGGACGAGGACGAGGACGAGGACGAGGACGAGGACGACGACGAGGACGAGGACGAGGAAGACGACGACGACGACGAGGAAGACGACGACGACGACGAGGAAGACGACGAGGACGACGACGACGAGGACGAGGAAGTGGACGCGGAACGACGACGTGGAACGACGACGAGGACGACGAGAACGAGGACGACGTGGAACGACGACGAGGACGAGGACGAGAACGAGGACGAGGACGAGGACGACGAGGAAGACGACGAGGACGACGACGACGACGGCGAGGAAGACGACGACGACGACGACGGCGGCGAGGAAGACGACGAGGACGACGAGGACCACGACGACGAGGAAGACGACGAGGACGACGAGGACGACGACGACGAGGACGACGACGACGACGACGACGACGAGGACGAGGACGACGAGGACGAGGACGACGAGGACGAGGACGAGGAAGTGGCCGCGGAACGAGGAAGTGGACGCGGAACGACGACGAGGACGAGGACGAGGAAGACGACGACGACCACGAGGAAGACGACGACGACGACGACGAGGAAGACGACGAGGACGACGACGACGGCGAGGAAGACGACGACGACGACCACGACGACGAGGACGAGGACGAGGACGAGGACGAGGACGAGGACGACGACGAGGACGAGGACGAGGACGAGGACGAGGACGAGGACGAGTACGAGGACGAGGACGAGGACGAGGACGAGGAAGTGGACGCGGAACGACGACGAGGACGAGGAAGTGGACGCGGAACGACGACGAGGACGACGACGACGACGACGACGACGACGACGACGGCGAGGAAGACGACGACGACGACCACGAGGACGAGGACGAGGACGAGGACGACGAGGAAGACGTCGAGGACGACGACGACGAGGACGACGTCGACGACGACGACGACGACGACGACGAGGACGAGGACGAGGAAGTGGATGCGGAACGACGACGAGGACGAGGAAGTGGATGCGGAACGACGACGAAGACGAGGAACGACGACGTGGAACGACGACGAGGACGAGGAACGACGACGAGGAACGACGACGAGGACGAGGAACGACGACGAGGACGACGAGGAAGACGACGACGACGACCACGAGGACGAGGACGAGGACGAGGACGAGGACGAGGACGAGGAAGAGGACGACGAGGAAGACGTCGACGACGACGACGACGACGACGACGACTAGGACGACGACGACGACGAGGACGAGGACGAGGACGAGGACGAGGACGAGGACGAGGACGAGGAAGTGGACGCGGAACGACGACCAGGACGAGGAACGACGACGTGGAACGACGACGAGGACGAGGACGAGGACGACGACGACGACGACGACGACGACGACGACGACGGCGAGGAAGACGACGACGACGACCACGAGGACGAGGACGAGGACGAGGACGAGGACGAGGACGAGGACGAGGAAGTGGATGCGGAACGACGACGAAGACGAGGAACGACGACGTGGAACGACGACGAGGACGAGGACGAGGACGAGGACGACGACGACGACGACGACGACGACGACGACGACGGCGAGGAAGACGACGACGACGACCACGAGGACGAGGACGAGGACGAGGACGAGGACGAGGACGAGGAAGAGGACGACGAGGAAGACGTCGACGACGACGACGACGACGACGACGACTAGGACGACGACGACGACGAGGACGAGGACGAGGACGAGGACGAGGACGAGGACGAGGACGAGGAAGTGGACGCGGAACGACGACCAGGACGAGGAACGACGACGTGGAACGACGACGAGGACGAGGAAGACGACGAGGACGACGACGACGAGGACGAGGAACGACGACGTGGAACGACGACGAGGACGACGAGGAAGAGGACGAGGACGACGACGAGGACGAGGACGAGGACGAGGACGAGGACGAGGACGAGGACGACGACGAGGACGAGGACGAGGAAGACGACGACGACGACGAGGAAGACGACGACGACGACGAGGAAGACGACGAGGACGACGACGACGAGGACGAGGAAGTGGACGCGGAACGACGACGTGGAACGACGACGAGGACGACGAGAACGAGGACGACGTGGAACGACGACGAGGACGAGGACGAGGACGACGACGAGGACGAGGACGAGGACGAGGACGAGGACGAGGACGAGGACGAGGACGAGGAAGACGACGACGACCACGAGGACGACGACGACGAGGACGACGACGACGACGACGCGGACGACGACGACGAGGACGAGGACGAGGACGAGGACGAGGACGAGGACGAGGACGAGGACGACGACGACGAGGACGACGACGACGACGACCACGACGACGAGGACGAGGACGAGGAAGACGACGACGACCACGAGGAATACGACGACGACGACGACGAGGAAGACGACGAGGACGACGACGACGACGATGACGACTAGGACGACGACGAAGACGAGGACGACGACGACGAGGACGAGGACGAGGACGAGGACGAGGACGAGGACGAGGACGAGGACGAGGACGAGGACGAGGACGAGGACGAGGACGACGAGGAAGACGTCGAGGACGACGACGACGAGGACGACGTCGACGACGACGACGACGACGACGACGACTAGGACGACGACGACGACGAGGACGAGGACGAGGAAGTGGACGCGGAACGACGACCAGGGCGAGGAACGACGACGTGGAACGACGACGAGGACGAGGAAGACGACGAGGACGACGACGACGACGACGACGACCACGACGACAAGGACGAGGACGAGGAGGAAGACGTCGAGGACGAGGAGGAAGACGTCGAGGACGACGACGAGGACGACGACGACGAGGACGACGTCGACGACGACGAGAACGAGGACCAGGACGAGGAAGTGGACGCGGAACGACGACGAGGACGAGGAACGACGACGAGGACAACGAGGACGAGGACGAGGACGAGGACGACGACGACGACGGCGAGGAAGACGACGACGACGACCACGAGGACGAGGACGAGGACGAGGACGACGAGGAAGACGTCGAGGACGACGACGACGAGGACGACGTCGACGACGACGACGACGACGACGACGAGGACGAGGACGAGGAAGTGGATGCGGAACGACGACGAGGACGAGGAAGTGGATGCGGAACGACGACGAAGACGAGGAACGACGACGTGGAACGACGACGAGGACGAGGAACGACGACGAGGAACGACGACGAGGACGAGGAACGACGACGAGGACGACGAGGAAGACGACGACGACGACCACGAGGACGAGGACGAGGACGAGGACGAGGACGAGGACGAGGAAGAGGACGACGAGGAAGACGTCGACGACGACGACGACGACGCCGACGACTAGGACGAGGACGAGGACGAGGACGAGGACGAGGACGAGGACGAGGAAGTGGACGCGGAACGACGACCAGGACGAGGAACGACGACGTGGAACGACGACGAGGACGAGGACGAGGACGACGACGACGACGACGACGACGACGACGACGACGACGACGGCGAGGAAGACGACGACGACGACCACGAGGACGAGGACGAGGACGAGGACGAGGACGAGGACGAGGACGAGGACGAGGACGAGGACGAGGACGAGGACGAGGACGAGGAAGTGGACGCGGAACGACGACGAGGACGAGGAAGTGGACGCGGAACGACGACGAGGACGACGACGACGACGACGACGACGACGACGACGGCGAGGAAGACGACGACGACGACCACGAGGACGAGGACGAGGACGAGGACGACGAGGAAGACGTCGAGGACGACGACGACGAGGACGACGTCGACGACGACGACGACGACGACGACGAGGACGAGGACGAGGAAGTGGATGCGGAACGACGACGAGGACGAGGAAGTGGATGCGGAACGACGACGAAGACGAGGAACGACGACGTGGAACGACGACGAGGACGAGGAACGACGACGAGGAACGACGACGAGGACGAGGAACGACGACGAGGACGACGAGGAAGACGACGACGACGACCACGAGGACGAGGACGAGGACGAGGACGAGGACGAGGACGAGGAAGAGGACGACGAGGAAGACGTCGACGACGACGACGACGACGACGACGACTAGGACGACGACGACGACGAGGACGAGGACGAGGACGAGGACGAGGACGAGGACGAGGACGAGGACGAGGAAGTGGACGCGGAACGACGACCAGGACGAGGAACGACGACGTGGAACGACGACGAGGACGAGGACGAGGACGACGACGACGACGACGACGACGACGACGACGACGGCGAGGAAGACGACGACGACGACCACGAGGACGAGGACGAGGACGAGGACGAGGACGAGGACGAGGACGAGGAAGTGGATGCGGAACGACGACGAAGACGAGGAACGACGACGTGGAACGACGACGAGGACGAGGACGAGGACGACGACGACGACGACGACGACGACGACGACGACGACGGCGAGGAAGACGACGACGACGACCACGAGGACGAGGACGAGGACGAGGACGAGGACGAGGACGAGGAAGAGGACGACGAGGAAGACGTCGACGACGACGACGACGACGACGACGACTAGGACGACGACGACGACGAGGACGAGGACGAGGACGAGGACGAGGACGAGGACGAGGACGAGGACGAGGACGAGGACGAGGACGAGGACGAGGACGAGGAAGTGGACGCGGAACGACGACCAGGACGAGGAACGACGACGTGGAACGACGACGAGGACGAGGAAGACGACGAGGACGACGACGACGAGGACGAGGAACGACGACGTGGAACGACGACGAGGACGACGAGGAAGAGGACGAGGACGACGACGAGGACGAGGACGAGGACGAGGACGAGGACGAGGACGAGGACGAGGACGACGACGAGGACGAGGACGAGGAAGACGACGACGACGACGAGGAAGACGACGACGAGGACGACGACGACGACGACGCGGACGACGACGACGAGGACGAGGACGAGGACGAGGACGAGGACGAGGAAGAGGACGAGGACGACGACGACGAGGACGACGACGACGACGACCACGACGACGAGGACGAGGACGAGGAAGACGACGACGACCACGAGGAATACGACGACGACGACGACGAGGAAGACGACGAGGACGACGACGACGACGATGACGACTAGGACGACGACGAAGACGAGGACGACGACGACGAGGACGAGGACGAGGACGAGGACGAGGACGAGGACGAGGACGAGGACGAGGACGAGGACGAGGACGAGGACGAGGACGAGGACGAGGACGACGAGGAAGACGTCGAGGACGACGACGACGAGGACGACGTCGACGACGACGACGACGACGACGACGACTAGGACGACGACGACGACGAGGACGAGGACGAGGAAGTGGACGCGGAACGACGACCAGGGCGAGGAACGACGACATGGAACGACGACGAGGACGAGGAAGACGACGAGGACGACGACGACGACGACGACGACCACGACGACAAGGACGAGGACGAGGAGGAAGACGTCGAGGACGAGGAGGAAGACGTCGAGGACGACGACGAGGACGACGACGACGAGGACGACGTCGACGACGACGAGAACGAGGACCAGGACGAGGAAGTGGACGCGGAACGACGACGAGGACGAGGAACGACGACGAGGACAACGAGGACGAGGACGAGGACGAGGACGACGACGAGGACGAGGACGAGGAAGACGACGACGACCACGAGGAAGGACCACGAGGAAGACGACGACGACGACGACGAGGAAGACGACGAGGACGACGACGACGACGACGACGACGGGGAGGAAGACGACGACGACGACCACGACGACGAGGACGAGGAACGGCGACGTGGAACGACGACGAGGACGACGAGGAAGAGGACGAGGACGACGACGAGGACGAGGACGAGGACGAGGACGAGGAAGACGACGACGACCACGAGGACGACGACGACGACGACGAGGACGACGACGACGACGACGCGGACGACGACGACGAGGACGAGGACGAGAACGAGGAAGTGGACGCGGAACGACGACGAGAACGAGGAACGACGACGAGGACGACGTCGACGACGACGAGGACGAGGACGACGACGACGACGACGAGGACGATGACGAGAACGAGGAAGTGGACGCGCAACGACGACGAGAACGAGGACGAGGAAGACGACGACGACGACGAGGAAGACGACGACGACGACGAGGACGACGTCGACGACGACGAGGACGACGAGGACGAGGACGAGGACGAGGAAGTGGACGCGGAACGACGACCAGGACGAGGAACGACGACGTGGAACGACGACGAGGACGAGGAAGACGACGAGGACGACGACGACGAGGACGAGGAACGACGACGTGGAACGACGACGAGGACGACGAGGAAGAGGACGAGGACGACGACGAGGACGAGGACGAGGACGAGGACGAGGACGAGGACGAGGACGAGGACGAGGACGACGACGAGGACGAGGACGAGGAAGACGACGACGACGACGAGGAAGACGACGACGACGACGAGGAAGACGACGAGGACGACGACGACGAGGACGAGGAAGTGGACGCGGAACGACGACGTGGAACGACGACGAGGACGACGAGAACGAGGACGACGTGGAACGACGACGAGGACGAGGACGAGAACGAGGACGAGGACGAGGACGAGGACGACGAGGAAGACGACGAGGACGACGACGACGACGGCGAGGAAGACGACGACGACGACGACGGCGGCGAGGAAGACGACGAGGACGACGAGGACCACGACGACGAGGACGAGGACGACGAGGACGAGGACGACGAGGACGAGGACGAGGACGAGGACGAGGACGACGAGGAAGACGTCGAGGACGACGACGACGAGGACGACGAGAACGAGGACGACGTGGAACGACGACGAGGACGAGGACGAGAACGAGGACGAGGACGAGGACGACGAGGAAGACGACGAGGACGACGATGACGACGACCACAACGACGAGGACGACGACGACGAGGACGACGACGACGACGACGACGACGAGGACGAGGACGACGAGGACGAGGACGACGAGGACGAGGACGAGGAAGTGGCCGCGGAACGAGGAAGTGGACGCGGAACGACGACGAGGACGAGGACGAGGAAGACGACGACGACCACGAGGAAGACGACGACGACGACGACGAGGAAGACGACGAGGACGACGACGACGGCGAGGAAGACGACGACGACGACCACGACGACGAGGACGAGGACGAGGACGAGGACGAGGACGAGGACGAGGACGAGGACGACGACGAGGACGAGGACGAGGACGAGGACGAGGACGAGGACGAGGACGAGGACGAGGACGAGGACGAGGACGAGGACGAGGACGAGGACGAGGACGAGGACGAGGACGAGGAAGTGGACGCGGAACGACGACGAGGACGACGACGACGACGACGACGACGACGACGACGGCGAGGAAGACGACGACGACGACCACGAGGACGAGGACGAGGACGAGGACGACGAGGAAGACGTCGAGGACGACGACGACGAGGACGACGTCGACGACGACGACGACGACGACGACGAGGACGAGGACGAGGAAGTGGATGCGGAACGACGACGAGGACGAGGAAGTGGATGCGGAACGACGACGAAGACGAGGAACGACGACGTGGAACGACGACGAGGACGAGGAACGACGACGAGGAACGACGACGAGGACGAGGAACGACGACGAGGACGACGAGGACGAGGACCAGGACGAGGAAGTGGACGCGGAACGACGACGAGGACGAGGAACGACGACGAGGACAACGAGGACGAGGACGAGGACGAGGACGACGACGACGACGGCGAGGAAGACGACGACGACGACCACGAGGACGAGGACGAGGACGAGGACGACGAGGAAGACGTCGAGGACGACGACGACGAGGACGACGTCGACGACGACGACGACGACGACGACGAGGACGAGGACGAGGAAGTGGATGCGGAACGACGACGAGGACGAGGAAGTGGATGCGGAACGACGACGAAGACGAGGAACGACGACGTGGAACGACGACGAGGACGAGGAACGACGACGAGGAACGACGACGAGGACGAGGAACGACGACGAGGACGACGAGGAAGACGACGACGACGACCACGAGGACGAGGACGAGGACGAGGACGAGGACGAGGACGAGGAAGAGGACGACGAGGAAGACGTCGACGACGACGACGACGACGACGACGACTAGGACGAGGACGAGGACGAGGACGAGGACGAGGACGAGGACGAGGAAGTGGACGCGGAACGACGACCAGGACGAGGAACGACGACGTGGAACGACGACGAGGACGAGGACGAGGACGACGACGACGACGACGACGACGACGACGACGACGGCGAGGAAGACGACGACGACGACCACGAGGACGAGGACGAGGACGAGGACGAGGACGAGGACGAGGACGAGGACGAGGACGAGGACGAGGACGAGGACGAGGAAGTGGACGCGGAACGACGACGAGGACGAGGAAGTGGACGCGGAACGACGACGAGGACGACGACGACGACGACGACGACGACGACGACGGCGAGGAAGACGACGACGACGACCACGAGGACGAGGACGAGGACGAGGACGACGAGGAAGACGTCGAGGACGACGACGACGAGGACGACGTCGACGACGACGACGACGACGACGACGAGGACGAGGACGAGGAAGTGGATGCGGAACGACGACGAGGACGAGGAAGTGGATGCGGAACGACGACGAAGACGAGGAACGACGACGTGGAACGACGACGAGGACGAGGAACGACGACGAGGAACGACGACGAGGACGAGGAACGACGACGAGGACGACGAGGAAGACGACGACGACGACCACGAGGACGAGGACGAGGACGAGGACGAGGACGAGGACGAGGAAGAGGACGACGAGGAAGACGTCGACGACGACGACGACGACGACGACGACTAGGACGACGACGACGACGAGGACGAGGACGAGGACGAGGACGAGGACGAGGACGACGACGACGACGACGACGACGACGACGACGACGGCGAGGAAGACGACGACGACGACCACGAGGACGAGGACGAGGACGAGGACGAGGACGAGGACGAGGAAGAGGACGACGAGGAAGACGTCGACGACGACGACGACGACGACGACGACTAGGACGACGACGACGACGAGGACGAGGACGAGGACGAGGACGAGGACGAGGACGAGGACGAGGACGAGGACGAGGACGAGGAAGTGGACGCGGAACGACGACCAGGACGAGGAACGACGACGTGGAACGACGACGAGGACGAGGAAGACGACGAGGACGACGACGACGAGGACGAGGAACGACGACGTGGAACGACGACGAGGACGACGAGGAAGAGGACGAGGACGACGACGAGGACGAGGACGAGGACGAGGACGAGGACGAGGACGAGGACGACGACGAGGACGAGGACGAGGAAGACGACGACGACGACGAGGAAGACGACGACGACGACGAGGAAGACGACGAGGACGACGACGACGAGGACGAGGAAGTGGACGCGGAACGACGACGTGGAACGACGACGAGGACGACGAGAACGAGGACGACGTGGAACGACGACGAGGACGAGGACGAGGACGACGACGACGACGAGGACGAGGACGAGGACGAGGACGAGGACGAGGACGAGGACGAGGACGAGGAAGACGACGACGACCACGAGGACGACGACGACGAGGACGACGACGACGACGACGCGGACGACGACGACGAGGACGAGGACGAGGACGAGGACGAGGACGAGGACGAGGACGAGGACGACGACGACGAGGACGACGACGACGACGACCACGACGACGAGGACGAGGACGAGGAAGACGACGACGACCACGAGGAATACGACGACGACGACGACGAGGAAGACGACGAGGACGACGACGACGACGATGACGACTAGGACGACGACGAAGACGAGGACGACGACGACGAGGACGAGGACGAGGACGAGGACGAGGACGAGGACGAGGACGAGGACGAGGACGAGGACGAGGACGAGGACGAGGACGAGGACGAGGACGAGGACGAGGACGAGGACGAGGACGAGGACGACGAGGAAGACGTCGAGGACGACGACGACGAGGACGACGTCGACGACGACGACGACGACGACGACGACTAGGACGACGACGACGACGAGGACGAGGACGAGGAAGTGGACGCGGAACGACGACCAGGGCGAGGAACGACGACATGGAACGACGACGAGGACGAGGAAGACGACGAGGACGACGACGACGACGACGACGACCACGACGACAAGGACGAGGACGAGGAGGAAGACGTCGAGGACGAGGAGGAAGACGTCGAGGACGACGACGAGGACGACGACGACGAGGACGACGTCGACGACGACGAGAACGAGGACCAGGACGAGGAAGTGGACGCGGAACGACGACGAGGACGAGGAACGACGACGAGGACAACGAGGACGAGGACGAGGACGAGGACGACGACGAGGACGAGGACGAGGAAGACGACGACGACCACGAGGAAGACGACGACGACGACGACGAGGAAGACGACGAGGACGACGACGACGACGACGACGACGGGGAGGAAGACGACGACGACGACCACGACGACGAGGACGAGGAACGGCGACGTGGAACGACGACGAGGACGACGAGGAAGAGGACGAGGACGACGACGAGGACGAGGACGAGGACGAGGACGAGGAAGACGACGACGACCACGAGGACGACGACGACGACGACGAGGACGACGACGACGACGACGCGGACGACGACGACGAGGACGAGGACGAGAACGAGGAAGTGGACGCGGAACGACGACGAGAACGAGGAACGACGACGAGGACGACGTCGACGACGACGAGGACGAGGACGACGACGACGACGACGAGGACGATGACGAGAACGAGGAAGTGGACGCGCAACGACGACGAGAACGAGGACGAGGAAGACGACGACGACGACGAGGAAGACGACGACGACGACGAGGACGACGTCGACGACGACGAGGACGACGAGGACGAGGACGAGGACGAGGAACGACGACGTGGAACGACGACGAGGACGAGGAAGACGACGAGGACGACGACGACGAGGACGAGGAACGACGACGTGGAACGACGACGAGGACGACGAGGAAGAGGACGAGGACGACGACGAGGACGAGGACGAGGACGAGGACGAGGACGAGGACGAGGACGAGGACGACGACGAGGACGAGGACGAGGAAGACGACGACGACGACGAGGAAGACGACGACGACGACGAGGAAGACGACGAGGACGACGACGACGAGGACGAGGAAGTGGACGCGGAACGACGACGTGGAACGACGACGAGGACGACGAGAACGAGGACGACGTGGAACGACGACGAGGACGAGGACGAGAACGAGGACGAGGACGAGGACGAGGACGACGAGGAAGACGACGAGGACGACGACGACGACGGCGAGGAAGACGACGACGACGACGACGGCGGCGAGGAAGACGACGAGGACGACGAGGACCACGACGACGAGGACGAGGACGACGAGGACGAGGACGACGAGGACGAGGACGAGGACGAGGACGACGAGGAAGACGTCGAGGACGACGACGACGAGGACGACGAGAACGAGGACGACGTGGAACGACGACGAGGACGAGGACGAGAACGAGGACGAGGACGAGGACGACGAGGAAGACGACGAGGACGACGATGACGACGACCACAACGACGAGGACGACGACGACGAGGACGACGACGACGACGACGACGACGAGGACGAGGACGACGAGGACGAGGACGACGAGGACGAGGACGAGGAAGTGGCCGCGGAACGAGGAAGTGGACGCGGAACGACGACGAGGACGAGGACGAGGAAGACGACGACGACCACGAGGAAGACGACGACGACGACGACGAGGAAGACGACGAGGACGACGACGACGGCGAGGAAGACGACGACGACGACCACGACGACGAGGACGAGGACGAGGACGAGGACGAGGACGAGGACGAGGACGACGACGAGGACGAGGACGAGGACGAGGACGAGGACGAGGACGAGGACGAGGACGAGGACGAGGACGAGGACGAGGACGAGGACGAGGACGAGGAAGTGGACGCGGAACGACGACGAGGACGACGACGACGACGACGACGACGACGACGACGACGAGGAAGACGACGACGACGACCACGAGGACGAGGACGAGGACGAGGACGACGAGGACGAGGAAGTGGACGCGGAACGACGACGTGGAACGACGACGAGGACGACGAGAACGAGGACGACGTGGAACGACGACGAGGACGAGGACGAGAACGAGGACGAGGACGAGGACGAGGACGACGAGGAAGACGACGAGGACGACGACGACGACGGCGAGGAAGACGACGACGACGACGACGGCGGCGAGGAAGACGACGAGGACGACGAGGACCACGACGACGAGGACGAGGACGACGAGGACGAGGACGACGAGGACGAGGACGAGGACGAGGACGACGAGGAAGACGTCGAGGACGACGACGACGAGGACGACGAGAACGAGGACGACGTGGAACGACGACGAGGACGAGGACGAGAACGAGGACGAGGACGAGGACGAGGACGACGAGGAAGACGACGAGGACGACGATGACGACGACCACAACGACGAGGACGACGACGACGAGGACGACGACGACGACGACGACGACGAGGACGAGGACGACGAGGACGAGGACGACGAGGACGAGGACGAGGAAGTGGCCGCGGAACGAGGAAGTGGACGCGGAACGACGACGAGGACGAGGACGAGGAAGACGACGACGACCACGAGGAAGACGACGACGACGACGACGAGGAAGACGACGAGGACGACGACGACGGCGAGGAAGACGACGACGACGACCACGACGACGAGGACGAGGACGAGGACGAGGACGAGGACGAGGACGAGGACGACGACGAGGACGAGGACGAGGACGAGGACGAGGACGAGGACGAGGACGAGGACGAGGACGAGGACGAGGACGAGGACGAGGACGAGGACGAGGACGAGGAAGTGGACGCGGAACGACGACGAGGACGACGACGACGACGACGACGACGACGACGACGGCGAGGAAGACGACGACGACGACCACGAGGACGAGGACGAGGACGAGGACGACGAGGAAGACGTCGAGGACGACGACGACGAGGACGACGTCGACGACGACGACGACGACGACGACGAGGACGAGGACGAGGACGAGGAAGTGGATGCGGAACGACGACGAGGACGAGGAAGTGGATGCGGAACGACGACGAAGACGAGGAACGACGACGTGGAACGACGACGAGGACGAGGAACGACGACGAGGAACGACGACGAGGACGAGGAACGACGACGAGGACGACGAGGACGAGGACGACGATGACGATGACGACGACGAGGACGAGGACGAGAACGAGGACGAGGACGAGGAAGTGGATGCGGAACGACGACGAGGACGAGGAACGACGACGTGGAACGACGACGACGACGACGACGAGGACGAGGACGAGGACGAGGACGAGGACGAGGAAGACGACGACGACCACGAGGACGAGGAAGACGACGACGACGACGACTAGGACGACGACGACGACGAGGACGACGACGACGAGGACGACGACGACGAGGAAGACGACGAGGACGACGACGACGACGACGAGGGAGACGAGGACGACGAGGAAGACGACGAGGACGACGACGACGACGACGAGGGAGACGATGACGACGAGGACGACGACGACGAGGACGAGGACGAGAACGAGGAAGTGGACGCGGAACGACGACGAGAACGAGGAACGACGACGAGGACGACGTCGACGACGACGAGGACGAGGACGAGGACGACGACGACGACGACGACGACGAGGACGACGACGACGACGACGACGACGACGACGACGGCGAGGAAGACGACGACGACGACACGAGGACGAGGAGGAGGACGAGGAAGAGGACGAGGACGAGGACGAGGACGACGAGGAAGACGTCGAGGACGACGACGACGAGGACGACGTCGACGACGACGACGACGACGACGACGAGGACGACGTCGACGACGACGACGACGACGACGACGACTACACGACGACGAGGACGAGGACGAGGACGAGGAAGTGGATGCGGAACGACGACGAGGACGAGGAAGTGGATGCGGAACGACGACGAGGACGAGGACGAGGACGAGGACGAGGACGAGGACGAGGACGAGGACGAGGACGAGGACGAGGACGAGGACGAGGACGAGGACGAGGACGAGGACGAGAACGAGGAAGTGGACGCGGAACGACGACGAGGACGAGGACGAGGACGAGGACGAGGACGAGGACGAGGAAGTGGATGCGGAACGACGACGAGGACGAGGAACGACGACGTGGAACGACGACGAGGACGAGGAACGACGACGAGGAACGATGACGAGGACGAGGAACGACGACGAGGACGACGAGGACGAGGACGACGATGACGACGACGAGGACGAGGACGAGAACGAGGAAGTGGACGCGGAACGACGACGAGGACGAGGACGAGGACGAGGACGAGGACGAGGACGAGGAAGTGGATGCGGAACGACGACGAGGACGAGGAACGACGACGTGGAACGACGACGACGACGACGACGAGGACGAGGACGAGGACGAGGACGAGGAAGACGACGACGACCACGAGGACGAGGAAGACGACGACGACGACGACTAGGACGACGACGACGACGAGGACGACGACGACGAGGACGACGACGACGAGGAAGACGCCGAGGACGACGACGACGACGACGAGGGAGACGAGGACGACGAGGAAGACGACGAGGACGACGACGACGACGACGAGGGAGACGATGACGACGAGGACGACGACGACGAGGACGAGAACGAGGACGAGGTCGAGGACGAGGACGAAGACGAGGACGAGGACGAGGACGAGGACGAGGACGAGGACGAGGACGAGGACGAGGACGAGGACGAGGACGAGGACGAGGACGAGGAAGTGGACGCGGAACGACGACCAGGACGAGGAACGACGACGTGGAACGACGACGAGGACGAGGAAGACGACGAGGACGACGACGACGAGGACGAGGAACGACGACGTGGAACGACGACGAGGACGACGAGGAAGAGGACGAGGACGACGACGAGGACGAGGACGAGGACGAGGACGAGGACGAGGACGACGAGGAAGACGACGAGGACGACGACGACGACGGCGAGGAAGACGACGACGACGACGACGACGGCGAGGAAGACGACGAGGACGACGAGGACCACGACGACGAGGAAGACGACGAGGACGACGAGGACGAGGACGACGAGGACGAGGACGAGGACGTGGACGAGGACGAGGACGAGGAAGACGACGACGACGACGAGGACGGCGAGGAAGACGACGACGACGACGAGGACGACGAGGACGACGAGGACGACGACGACGACGAGGACGAGGACGAGGACGAGGACGAGGACGAGGAAGACGACGACGAGGACGAGGACGAGGACGAGGACGAGGAAGAGGACGAGGACGAGGACGAGGACGACGAGGAAGACGTCGAGGACGACGACGACGAGGACGACGTCGACGACGACGACGACGACGACGACGAGGACGACGTCGACGACGACGACGACGACGACGACGACTACACGACGACGAGGACGAGGACGAGGACGAGGAAGTGGATGCGGAACGACGACGAGGACGAGGAAGTGGATGCGGAACGACGACGAGGACGAGGAACGACGACGTGGAACGACGACGAGGACGAGGAACGACGACGAGGAACGACGACGAGGACGAGGAACGACGACGAGGACGACGAGGACGAGGACGACGATGACGACGACGAGGACGAGGACGAGAACGAGGAAGTGGACGCGGAACGACGACGAGGACGCGGACGAGGACGAGGACGAGGACGAGGAAGTGGATGCGGAACGACGACGAGGACGAGGAACGACGACGTGGAACGACGACGACGACGACGACGAGGACGAGGACGAGGACGAGGACGAGGACGAGGAAGACGACGACGACCACGAGGACGAGGAAGACGACGACGACGACGACTAGGACGACGACGACGACGAGGACGACGACGACGAGGACGACGACGACGAGGAAGACGACGAGGACGACGAGGACGAGGACGAGGACGAGGACGAGGACGAGGACGAGGACGAGGACGAGGACGAGGACGAGGACGACGACGACGAGGACGAGGACGAGGACGAGGACGAGGACAAGGACGAGGACGACGAGGACGAGGACGAGGACGAGGACGAGGACGACGACGACGAGGACGAGGACGAGAACGAGGAAGTGGACGCGGAACGACGACGAGAACGAGGAACGACGACGAGGACGACGTCGACGACGACGAGGACGAGGACGACGACGACGACGACGAGGACGAGGGAGACGAGGACGACGAGGAAGACGACGAGGACGACGACGACGACGACGAGGGAGACGATGACGACGAGGACGACGACGACGAGGACGAGAACGAGGACGAGGTCGAGGACGAGGACGACGAGGACGAGGACGAGGACGAGGACGAGGACGAGGACGACGACGAGGACGAGGACGACGAGGACGAGGACGACGAGGACGAGGACGAGGACGAGGACGAGGACGAGGAAGACGACGAGGACGACGAGGACGAGGACGAGGACGAGGACGAGGACGAGGACGAGGACGAGGACGAGGACGAGGACGAGGACGACGACGACGAGGACGAGGACGAGGACGAGGACGAGGACAAGGACGAGGACGACGAGGACGAGGACGAGGACGAGGACGAGGACGAGGACGACGACGACGAGGACGAGGACGAGAACGAGGAAGTGGACGCGGAACGACGACGAGAACGAGGAACGACGACGAGGACGACGTCGACGACGACGAGGACGAGGACGACGACGACGACGACGAGGACGATGACGAGAACGAGGAAGTGGACGCGCAACGACGACGAGAACGAGGACGAGGAAGACGACGACGACGACGAGGACGACGACGACGACGACGACGACGACGACGACGGCGAGGAAGACGACGACGACGACCACGAGGACGAGGACGAGGACGAGGAAGAGGACGAGGACGAGGACGAGGACGACGAGGAAGACGTCGAGGACGACGACGACGAGGACGACGTCGACGACGACGACGACGACGACGACGACTAGGACGACGACGACGACGAGGACGAGGACGAGGACGAGGACGAGGACGAGGAAGTGGACGCGGAACGACGACCAGGACGAGGAACGACGACGTGGAACGACGACGAGGACGAGGAAGACGACGAGGACGACGACGACGAGGACGAGGAACGACGACGTGGAACGACGACGAGGACGACGAGGAAGAGGACGAGGACGACGACGAGGACGAGGACGAGGACGAGGACGAGGACGAGAACGAGGACGAGGACGAGTACGAGGACGAGGACGAGGACGACGAGGACGAGGACGAGGACGAGGACGAGGAAGACGACGAGGACGACGACGACGACGACGAGGGAGACGATGACGACGAGGACGACGACGACGAGGACGAGAACGAGGACGAGGACGACGAGGACGACGTCGACGACGACGACGACGACGACGACGACGACTAGGACGACGACGACGACGAGGACGAGGACGAGGACGAGGACGAGGACGAGGAAGTGGACGCGGAACGACGACCAGGACGAGGAACGACGACGTGGAACGACGACGAGGACGAGGAAGACGACGAGGACGACGACGACGAGGACGAGGAACGACGACGTGGAACGACGACGAGGACGACGAGGAAGAGGACGAGGACGACGACGAGGACGAGGACGACGAGGACGAGGACGTGGACGAGGACGAGGAAGACGACGACGACGACGAGGACGGCGAGGAAGACGACGACGACGACGAGGAAGACGACGAGGACGACGAGGACGACGAGGACGACGACGACGACGAGGACGAGGACGAGGACGAGGACGAGGACGAGGAAGACGACGACGACGGCGAGGAAGACGACGACGACGACGAGGACGAGAACGAGGACGAGGACGAGGACGAGGACGACGAGGACGAGGACGACGAGGACGAGGACGAGGACGAGGACGACGAGGACGAGGACGAGGACGACGAGGACGAGGACGAGGACGAGGACGACGAGGACGAGGACGAGGACGACGAGGACGAGGACGAGGACGAGGACGACGAGGACGAGGACGTGGACGAGGACGAGGAAGACGACGACGACGACGAGGACGGCGAGGAAGACGACGACGACGACGAGGACGGCGAGGACGACGAGGACGACGAGGACGACGACGACGACGAGGACGAGGACGAGGACGAGGACGAGGAAGACGACGACGACGGCGAGGAAGACGACGACGACGACGAGGACGAGAACGAGGACGAGGACGAGGACGAGGACGAGGACGAGGACGACGAGGACGAGGAACGACGACGTGGAACGACGACGAGGACGAGGAAGACGACGAGGACGACGACGACGAGGACGAGGAACGACGACGTGGAACGACGACGAGGACGACGAGGACGGCGAGGAAGACGACGACGACGACGAGGAAGACGACGAGGACGACGAGGACGACGAGGACGACGACGACGACGACGACGAGGACGACGTCGACGACGACGACGACGACGAGGACGAGGACGAGGACGAGGACGAGGAAGACGACGACGACGGCGAGGAAGACGACGACGACGACGAGGACGAGGACGAGGACGAGGACGACGAGGACGAGGACGAGGACGACGAGGACGAGGACGAGGACGAGGACGACGAGGACGAGGACGTGGACGAGGACGAGGAAGACGACGACGACGACGAGGACGGCGAGGAAGACGACGACGACGACGAGGACGGCGAGGACGACGAGGACGACGAGGACGACGACGACGACGAGGACGAGGACGAGGACGAGGACGAGGAAGACGACGACGACGGCGAGGAAGACGACGACGACGACGAGGACGAGAACGAGGACGAGGACGAGGACGAGGACGAGGACGAGGACGACGAGGACGAGGAACGACGACGTGGAACGACGACGAGGACGAGGAAGACGACGAGGACGACGACGACGAGGACGAGGAACGACGACGTGGAACGACGACGAGGACGACGAGGACGGCGAGGAAGACGACGACGACGACGAGGAAGACGACGAGGACGACGAGGACGACGAGGACGACGACGACGACGACGACGAGGACGACGTCGACGACGACGACGACGACGACGACGACTAGGACGACGACGACGACGAGGACGAGGACGAGGACGAGGACGAGGACGAGGAAGTGGACGCGGAACGACGACCAGGACGAGGAACGACGACGTGGAACGACGACGAGGACGAGGAAGACGACGAGGACGACGACGACGAGGACGAGGAACGACGACGTGGAACGACGACGAGGACGACGAGGAAGAGGACGAGGACGACGACGAGGACGAGGATGAGGACGAGGACGAGGACGAGAACGAGAACGAGGACGAGGACGAGGACGAGGACGACGAGGACGAGGACGAGGACGAGGACGACGAGGACGAGGACGTGGACGAGGACGAGGAAGACGACGACGACGACGAGGACGGCGAGGAAGACGACGACGACGACGAGGAAGACGACGAGGACGACGAGGACGACGAGGACGACGACGACGACGACGACGAGGACGACGTCGACGACGACGACGACGACGACGACGACTAGGACGACGACGACGACGAGGACGAGGACGAGGACGAGGACGAGGACGAGGACGAGGAAGTGGACGCGGAACGACGACCAGGACGAGGAACGACGACGTGGAACGACGACGAGGACGAGGAAGACGACGAGGACGACGACGACGAGGACGAGGAACGACGACGTGGAACGACGACGAGGACGACGAGGAAGAGGACGAGGACGACGACGAGGACGAGGACGAGGACGAGGACGAGGACGACGAGGACGAGGACGAGGACGAGGACGACGAGGACGAGGACGAGGACGACGACTAGGACGACGACGACGAGGACGAGGACGAGGACGAGGACGAGGACGAGGACGACGACGAGGACGAGGACGACGAGGACGAGGACGAGGACGAGGACGAGGAAGACGACGAGGACGACGAGGACGAGGACGAGGACGAGGACGAGGACGAGGACGAGGACGAGGACGAGGACGAGGACGACGAGGACGAGGACGAGGACGAGGACGACGACGACGAGGACGAGGACGAGAACGAGGAAGTGGACGCGGAACGACGACGAGAACGAGGAACGACGACGAGGACGACGTCGACGAAGACGAGGACGAGGACGACGACGACGACGACGACGACGACGACGAGGACGACGACGACGACGACGACGACGACGACGACGGCGAGGAAGACGACGACGACGACCACGAGGACGAGGACGAGGACGAGGAAGAGGACGAGGACGAGGACGAGGACGACGAGGAAGACGTCGAGGACGACGACGACGAGGACGACGTCGACGACGACGACGACGACGACGACGAGGACGACGTCGACGACGACGACGACGACGACGACGACTACACGACGACGAGGACGAGGACGAGGACGAGGAAGTGGATGCGGAACGACGACGAGGACGAGGAAGTGGATGCGGAACGACGACGAGGACGAGGACGAGGACGAGGACGAGGACGAGAACGAGGAAGTGGACGCGGAACGACGACGAGGACGAGGACGAGGACGAGGACGAGGACGAGGAAGTGGATGCGGAACGACGACGAGGACGAGGAACGACGACGTGGAACGACGACGAGGACGAGGAACGACGACGAGGAACGACGACGAGGACGAGGAACGACGACGAGGACGACGAGGACGAGGACGACGATGACGACGACGAGGACGAGGACGAGGACGAGAACGAGGAAGTGGACGCGGAACGACGACGAGGACGAGGACGAGGACGAGGAAGTGGATGCGGAACGACGACGAGGACGAGGAACGACGACGTGGAACGACGACGACGACGACGACGAGGACGAGGACGAGGACGAGGACGAGGAAGACGACGACGACCACGAGGACGAGGAAGACGACGACGACGACGACTAGGACGACGACGACGACGAGGACGACGACGACGAGGACGACGACGACGAGGAAGACGACGAGGACGACGACGACGAGGAAGACGACGAGGACGACGACGACGACGACGAGGGAGACGAGGACGACGAGGAAGACGACGAGGACGACGACGACGACGACGAGGGAGACGATGACGATGAGGACGACGACGACGAGGACGAGAACGAGGACGAGGTCGAGGACGAGGACGAGGACGAGGAAGTGGACGCGGAACGACGACCAGGACGAGGAACGACGACGTGGAACGACGACGAGGACGAGGAAGACGACGAGGACGACGACGACGAGGACGAGGAACGACGACGTGGAACGACGACGAGGACGACGAGGAAGAGGACGAGGACGACGACGAGGACGAGGACGAGGACGAGGACGAGGACGAGGACGAGAACGAGGACGAGGACGAGGACGAGGACGAGGACGAGGACGACGAGGAAGAGGACGAGGACGACGACGAGGACGAGGACGAGGACGAGGACGAGGACGAGGACGAGAACGAGGACGAGGACGAGGACGAGGACGAGGACGAGGACGACGAGGAAGACGACGAGGACGACGACGACGACGGCGAGGAAGACGACGACGACGACGACGACGGCGAGGAAGACGACGAGGACGACGAGGACCACGACGACGAGGAAGACGACGAGGACGACGAGGACGAGGACGACGAGGACGAGGACGAGGACGTGGACGAGGACGAGGAAGACGACGACGACGACGAGGACGGCGAGGAAGACGACGACGACGACGAGGAAGACGACGAGGACGACGAGGACGACGAGGACGACGACGACGACGAGGACGAGGACGAGGACGAGGACGAGGACGAGGACGAGGAAGACGACGACGACGGCGAGGAAGACGACGACGACGACGAGGACGAGAACGAGGACGAGGACGAGGACGAGGACGAGGACGACGAGGACGAGGACGAGGACGACGAGGACGAGGACGAGGACGACGAGGACGAGGACGAGGACGACGAGGACGAGGACGAGGACGACGAGGACGAGGACGAGGACGAGGACGAGGACGACGACGACGAGGACGACGACGACGACGACGGCGAGGAAGACGACGACGACGACCACGAGGACGAGGACGAGGACGAGGAAGAGGACGAGGACGAGGACGACGAGGAAGACGTCGAGGACGACGACGACGAGGACGACGTCGACGACGACGACGACGACGACGACGACTACACGACGACGAGGACGAGGACGAGGAAGTGGATGCGGAACGACGACGAGGACGAGGAACAACGACGTGGAACGACGACGAGGACGAGGAACGACGACGAGGAACGACGACGAGGACGACGAGGACGAGGACGACGATGACGACGACGAGGACGAGGACGAGAACGAGGAAGTGGACGCGGAACGACGACGAGGACGAGGACGAGGACGAGGACGAGGACGAGGAAGTGGATGCGGAACGACGACGAGGACGAGGAACGACGACGTGGAACGACGACGACGACGACGACGAGGACGAGGACGAGGACGAGGACGAGGACGAGGAAGACGACGACGACCACGAGGACGAGGAAGACGACGACGACGACGACTAGGACGACGACGACGACGAGGACGACGACGACGAGGACGACGACGACGAGGAAGACGACGAGGACGAGGACGACGACGACGAGGGAGACGAGGACGACGATGAAGACGACGAGGACGACGACGACGACGACGAGGGAGACGATGACGACGAGGACGACGACGACGAGGACGAGAACGAGGACGAGGTCGAGGACGAGGACGACGAGGACGAGGACGAGGACGAGGACGAGGACGACGACGAGGACGAGGACGACGAGGACGAGGACGAGGACGAGGACGAGGACGAGGACGAGGACGAGGAAGACGACGAGGACGACGAGGACGAGGACGACGACGACGACGACGACTAGGACGACGACGACGACGAGGACGAGGACGAGGACGAGGACGAGGACGAGGACGAGGACGAGGAAGTGGACGCGGAACGACGACCAGGACGAGGAACGACGACGTGGAACGACGACGAGGACGAGGAAGACGACGAGGACGACGACGACGAGGACGAGGAACGACGACGTGGAACGACGACGAGGACGACGAGGAAGAGGACGAGGACGACGACGAGGACGAGGACGAGGACGAGGACGAGGACGAGGACGAGGACGAGGACGAGGACGAGGACGAGGACGAGGACGAGGACGAGGACGAGGACGACGACGAGGACGAGGACGAGGAAGACGACGACGACGACGAGGAAGACGACGACGACGACGAGGAAGACGACGAGGACGACGACGACGAGGACGAGGAAGTGGACGCGGAACGACGACGTGGAACGACGACGAGGACGACGAGAACGAGGACGACGTGGAACGACGACGAGGACGAGGACGAGGACGAGGACGAGGACGAGGACGAGGACGAGGACGAGGACGAGGAAGACGACGACGACCACGAGGACGACGACGACGAGGACGACGACGACGACGACGCGGACGACGACGACGAGGACGAGGACGAGGACGAGGACGAGGACGAGGACGAGGACGACGACGTCGAGGACGACGACGACGACGACCACGACGACGAGGACGAGGACGAGGACGAGGACGAGGACGAGGACGAGGACGAGGACGAGGACGAGGACGAGGACGAGGACGAGGACGAGGACGAGGACGAGGACGAGGACGAGGAAGACGACGACGACCACGAGGAATACGACGACGACGACGACGAGGAAGACGACGAGGACGACGACGACGACGATGACGACTAGGACGACGACGAAGACGAGGACGACGACGACGAGGACGAGGACGAGGACGAGGACGAGGACGAGGACGAGGACGACGAGGAAGGCGTCGAGGACGACGACGACGAGGACGACGTCGACGACGACGACGACGACGACGACGACTAGGACGACGACGACGACGAGGACGAGGACGAGGAAGTGGACGCGGAACGACGACCAGGGCGAGGAACGACGACGTGGAACGACGACGAGGACGAGGAAGACGACGAGGACGACGACGACGACGACGACGACCACGACGACAAGGACGAGGACGAGGAGGAAGACGTCGAGGACGAGGAGGAAGACGTCGAGGACGACGACGAGGACGACGACGACGAGGACGACGTCGACGACGAGGAAGACGACGAGGACGACGACGACGACGACGAGGGAGATGATGACGATGAGGACGACGACGACGAGGACGAGAACGAGGACGAGGTCGAGGACGAGGACGAGGACGAGGAAGTGGACGCGGAACGACGACCAGGACGAGGAACGACGACGTGGAACGACGACGAGGACGAGGAAGACGACGACGACCACGAGGACGAGGAAGACGACGACGACGACGACTAGGACGACGACGACGACGAGGACGACGACGACGAGGACGACGACGACGAGGAAGACGACGAGGACGACGACGACGAGGAAGACGACGAGGACGACGACGACGACGACGAGGGAGACGAGGACGACGAGGAAGACGACGAGGACGACGACGACGACGACGAGGGAGACGATGACGATGAGGACGACGACGACGAGGACGAGAACGAGGACGAGGTCGAGGACGAGGACGAGGAACGACGACGAGGACGACGAGGACGAGGACGACGATGACGACGACGAGGACGAGGACGAGAACGAGGAAGTGGACGCGGAACGACGACGAGGACGAGGACGAGGACGAGGAAGTGGATGCGGAACGACGACGAGGACGAGGAACGACGACGTGGAACGACGACGACGACGACGACGAGGACGAGGACGAGGACGAGGACGAGGAAGACGACGACGACGACGACTAGGACGACGACGACGACGAGGACGACGACGACGAGGACGACGACGACGAGGAAGACGACGAGGACGACGACGACGAGGAAGACGACGAGGACGACGACGACGACGACGAGGGAGACGAGGACGACGAGGAAGACGACGAGGACGACGACGACGACGACGAGGGAGACGATGACGATGAGGACGACGACGACGAGGACGAGAACGAGGACGAGGTCGAGGACGAGGACGAGGACGAGGAAGTGGACGCGGAACGACGACCAGGACGAGGAACGACGACGTGGAACGACGACGAGGACGAGGAAGACGACGAGGACGACGACGACGAGGACGAGGAACGACGACGTGGAACGACGACGAGGACGACGAGGAAGAGGACGAGGACGACGACGAGGACGAGGACGAGGACGAGGACGAGGACGAGGACGAGAACGAGGACGAGGACGAGGACGAGGACGAGGACGAGGACGACGAGGAAGAGGACGAGGACGACGACGAGGACGAGGACGAGGACGAGGACGAGGACGAGGACGAGAACGAGGACGAGGACGAGGACGAGGACGAGGACGAGGACGACGAGGAAGACGACGAGGACGACGACGACGACGGCGAGGAAGACGACGACGACGACGACGACGGCGAGGAAGACGACGAGGACGACGAGGACCACGACGACGAGGAAGACGACGAGGACGACGCGGACGAGGACGACGAGGACGAGGACGAGGACGTGGACGAGGACGAGGAAGACGACGACGACGACGAGGACGGCGAGGAAGACGACGACGACGACGAGGAAGACGACGAGGACGACGAGGACGACGAGGACGACGACGACGACGAGGACGAGGACGAGGACGAGGACGAGGACGAGGAAGACGACGACGACGGCGAGGAAGACGACGACGACGACGAGGACGAGAACGAGGACGAGGACGAGAACGAGGACGAGGACGAGGACGAGGACGAGGACGACGAGGACGAGGACGAGGACGACGAGGACGAGGACGAGGACGACGAGGACGAGGACGAGGACGACGAGGACGAGGACGAGGACGACGAAGACGAGGACGAGGACGAGGACGAGGACGACGACGACGAGGACGACGACGACGACGACGGCGAGGAAGACGACGACGACGACCACGAGGACGAGGACGAGGACGAGGAAGAGGACGAGGACGAGGACGACGAGGAAGACGTCGAGGACGACGACGACGAGGACGACGTCGACGACGACGACGACGACGACGACGACTACACGACGACGAGGACGAGGACGAGGAAGTGGATGCGGAACGACGACGAGGACGAGGAACAACGACGTGGAACGACGACGAGGACGAGGAACGACGACGAGGAACGACGACGAGGACGAGGAACGACGACGAGGACGACGAGGACGAGGACGACGATGACGACGACGAGGACGAGGACGAGAACGAGGAAGTGGACGCGGAACGACGACGAGGACGAGGACGAGGACGAGGACGAGGACGAGGAAGTGGATGCGGAACGACGACGAGGACGAGGAACGACGACGTGGAACGACGACGACGACGACGACGAGGACGAGGACGAGGACGAGGACGAGGACGAGGAAGACGACGACGACCACGAGGACGAGGAAGACGACGACGACGACGACTAGGACGACGACGACGACGAGGACGACGACGACGAGGACGACGACGACGAGGAAGACGACGAGGACGAGGACGACGACGACGAGGGAGACGAGGACGACGATGAAGACGACGAGGACGACGACGACGACGACGAGGGAGACGATGACGACGAGGACGACGACGACGAGGACGAGAACGAGGACGAGGTCGAGGACGAGGACGACGAGGACGAGGACGAGGACGAGGACGAGGACGACGACGAGGACGAGGACGACGAGGACGAGGACGAGGACGAGGACGAGGACGAGGACGAGGACGAGGAAGACGACGAGGACGACGAGGACGAGGACGACGACGACGACGACGACTAGGACGACGACGACGACGAGGACGAGGACGAGGACGAGGACGAGGACGAGGACGAGGACGAGGAAGTGGACGCGGAACGACGACCAGGACGAGGAACGACGACGTGGAACGACGACGAGGACGAGGAAGACGACGAGGACGACGACGACGAGGACGAGGAACGACGACGTGGAACGACGACGAGGACGACGAGGAAGAGGACGAGGACGAGGACGAGGACGAGGACGAGGACGAGGACGAGGACGAGGACGAGGACGAGGACGAGGACGAGGACGAGGACGAGGACGAGGACGAGGACGAGGACGAGGACGACGACGAGGACGAGGACGAGGAAGACGACGACGACGACGAGGAAGACGACGACGACGACGAGGAAGACGACGAGGACGACGACGACGAGGACGAGGAAGTGGACGCGGAACGACGACGTGGAACGACGACGAGGACGACGAGAACGAGGACGACGTGGAACGACGACGAGGACGAGGACGAGGACGAGGACGAGGACGAGGACGAGGACGAGGACGAGGACGACGAGGAAGGCGTCGAGGACGACGACGACGAGGACGACGTCGACGACGACGACGACGACGACGACGACTAGGACGACGACGACGACGAGGACGAGGACGAGGAAGTGGACGCGGAACGACGACCAGGGCGAGGAACGACGACGTGGAACGACGACGAGGACGAGGAAGACGACGAGGACGACGACGACGACGACGACGACCACGACGACAAGGACGAGGACGAGGAGGAAGACGTCGAGGACGAGGAGGAAGACGTCGAGGACGACGACGAGGACGACGACGACGAGGACGACGTCGACGACGACGAGAACGAGGACCAGGACGAGGAAGTGGACGCGGAACGACGACGAGGACGAGGAACGACGACGAGGACAACGAGGACGAGGACGAGGACGAGGACGACGACGAGGACGAGGACGAGGAAGACGACGACGACCACGAGGAAGACGACGACGACGACGACGAGGAAGACGACGAGGACGACGACGACGACGACGACGACGGGGAGGAAGACGACGACGACCACCACGACGACGAGGACGAGGAACGGCGACGTGGAACGACGACGAGGACGACGAGGAAGAGGACGAGGACGAGGACGAGGACGAGGACGAGGACGAGGACGAGGACGAGGACGAGGACGAGGAAGACGACGACGACCACGAGGACGACGACGACGAGGACGACGACGACGACGACGCGGACGACGACGACGAGGACGAGGACGAGAACGAGGAAGTGGACGCGGAACGACGACGAGAACGAGGAACGACGACGAGGACGACGTCGACGACGACGAGGACGAGGACGACGACGACGACGACGAGGACGATGACGAGAACGAGGAAGTGGACGCGCAACGACGACGAGAACGAGGACGAGGAAGACGACGACGACGACGAGGAAGACGACGACGACGACGAGGACGACGTCGACGACGACGAGGACGACGAGGACGAGGACGAGGACGAGGAAGACGACGAGGACGAGGACGAGGACGAGGACGACGACGACGACGACGACGACGACGACAACGACGGCGAGGAAGACGACGACGACGACCACGAGGACGAGGACGAGGACGAGGACGAGGACGAGGACGAGGAAGAGGACGACGAGGAAGACGTCGACGACGACGACGACGACGACGACGACTAGGACGACGACGACGACGAGGACGAGGACGAGGACGAGGACGAGGACGAGGACGAGGACGAGGACGAGGACGAGGAAGTGGACGCGGAACGACGACCAGGACGAGGAACGACGACGTGGAACGACGACGAGGACGAGGAAGACGACGAGGACGACGACGACGAGGACGAGGAACGACGACGTGGAACGACGACGAGGACGACGAGGAAGAGGACGAGGACGACGACGAGGACGAGGACGAGGACGAGGACGAGGACGAGGACGAGGACGAGGACGACGACGAGGACGAGGACGAGGAAGACGACGACGACGACGAGGAAGACGACGACGACGACGAGGAAGACGACGAGGACGACGACGACGAGGACGAGGAAGTGGACGCGGAACGACGACGTGGAACGACGACGAGGACGACGAGAACGAGGACGACGTGGAACGACGACGAGGACGAGGACGAGAACGAGGACGAGGACGAGGACGACGAGGAAGACGACGAGGACGACGACGACGACGGCGAGGAAGACGACGACGACGACGACGGCGGCGAGGAAGACGACGAGGACGACGAGGACCACGACGACGAGGAAGACGACGAGGACGACGATGACGACGACCACAACGACGAGGACGACGACGACGAGGACGACGACGACGACGACGACGACGACGACGAGGACGAGGACGACGAGGACGAGGACGACGAGGACGAGGACGAGGACGAGGAAGTGGCCGCGGAACGAGGAAGTGGACGCGGAACGACGACGAGGACGAGGACGAGGAAGACGACGACGACCACGAGGAAGACGACGACGACGACGACGAGGAAGACGACGAGGACGACGACGACGGCGAGGAAGACGACGACGACGACCACGACGACGAGGACGAGGACGAGGACGAGGACGAGGACGAGGACGACGACGAGGACGAGGACGAGGACGAGGACGAGGACGAGGACGAGGACGAGGACGAGGACGAGGACGAGGACGAGGACGAGGACGAGGACGAGGACGAGGACGAGGACGAGGACGAGGACGAGGACGAGGACGAGGACGAGGACGAGGACGAGGAAGTGGACGCGGAACGACGACGAGGACGACGACGACGACGACGACGACGACGACGACGGCGAGGAAGACGACGACGACGACCACGAGGACGAGGACGAGGACGAGGACGACGAGGAAGACGTCGAGGACGACGACGACGAGGACGACGTCGACGACGACGACGACGACGACGACGAGGACGAGGACGAGGAAGTGGATGCGGAACGACGACGAGGACGAGGAAGTGGATGCGGAACGACGACGAAGACGAGGAACGACGACGTGGAACGACGACGAGGACGAGGAACGACGACGAGGAACGACGACGAGGACGAGGAACGACGACGAGGACGACGAGGAAGACGACGACGACGACCACGAGGACGAGGACGAGGACGAGGACGAGGACGAGGACGAGGACGAGGAAGAGGACGACGAGGAAGACGTCGACGACGACGACGACGACGACGACGACTAGGACGACGACGACGACGAGGACGAGGACGAGGACGAGGACGAGGACGAGGACGAGGACGAGGAAGTGGACGCGGAACGACGACCAGGACGAGGAACGACGACGTGGAACGACGACGAGGACGAGGACGAGGACGACGACGACGACGACGACGACGACGACGACGACGGCGAGGAAGACGACGACGACGACCACGAGGACGAGGACGAGGACGAGGACGAGGACGAGGACGAGGACGAGGACGAGGACGAGGACGAGGACGAGGAAGTGGATGCGGAACGACGACGAAGACGAGGAACGACGACGTGGAACGACGACGAGGACGAGGACGAGGACGACGACGACGACGACGACGACGACGACGACGACGGCGAGGAAGACGACGACGACGACCACGAGGACGAGGACGAGGACGAGGACGAGGACGTGGACGAGGAAGAGGACGACGAGGAAGACGTCGACGACGACGACGACGACGACGACGACTAGGACGACGACGACGACGAGGACGAGGACGAGGACGAGGACGAGGACGAGGACGAGGACGAGGAAGTGGACGCGGAACGACGACCAGGACGAGGAACGACGACGTGGAACGACGACGAGGACGAGGAAGACGACGAGGACGACGACGACGAGGACGAGGAACGACGACGTGGAACGACGACGAGGACGACGAGGAAGAGGACGAGGACGACGACGAGGACGAGGACGAGGACGAGGACGAGGACGAGGACGAGGACGACGACGAGGACGAGGACGAGGAAGACGACGACGACGACGAGGAAGACGACGACGACGACGAGGAAGACGACGAGGACGACGACGACGAGGACGAGGAAGTGGACGCGGAACGACGACGTGGAACGACGACGAGGACGACGAGAACGAGGACGACGTGGAACGACGACGAGGACGAGGACGAGGACGACGACGAGGACGAGGACGAGGACGAGGACGAGGACGAGGACGAGGACGAGGACGAGGACGAGGAAGACGACGACGACCACGAGGACGACGACGACGAGGACGACGACGACGACGACGCGGACGACGACGACGCGGACGACGACGACGAGGACGAGGACGAGGACGAGGACGAGGACGAGGACGAGGACGAGGACGAGGACGAGGACGACGACGACGAGGACGACGACGACGACGACCACGACGACGAGGACGAGGACGAGGACGAGGACGAGGACGAGGACGAGGACGAGGACGAGGACGAGGACGAGGACGAGGACGAGGACGAGGACGAGGACGAGGACGAGGAAGACGACGACGACCACGAGGAATACGACGACGACGACGACGAGGAAGACGACGAGGACGACGACGACGACGAGGATGAGGACGAGGACGAGGACGAGAACGAGAACGAGGACGAGGACGAGGACGAGGACGACGAGGACGAGGACGAGGACCAGGACGACGAGGACGAGGACGAGGACGTGGACGAGGACGAGGAAGACGACGACGACGACGAGGACGGCGAGGAAGACGACGACGACGACGAGGAAGACGACGAGGACGACGAGGACGACGAGGACGACGACGACGACGACGACGAGGACGACGTCGACGACGACGACGACGACGACGACGACTAGGACGACGACGACGACGAGGACGAGGACGAGGACGAGGACGAGGACGAGGAAGTGGACGCGGAACGACGACCAGGACGAGGAACGACGACGTGGAACGACGACGAGGACGAGGAAGACGACGAGGACGACGACGACGAGGACGAGGAACGACGACGTGGAACGACGACGAGGACGACGAGGAAGAGGACGAGGACGACGACGAGGACGAGGACGAGGACGAGGACGAGGACGACGAGGACGAGGACGAGGACGAGGACGACGAGGACGAGGACGAGGACGACGACTAGGACGACGACGACGACGAGGACGAGGACGAGGACGAGGACGAGGAAGTGGACGCGGAACGACGACCAGGACGAGGAACGACGACGTGGAACGACGACGAGGACGAGGAAGACGACGAGGACGACGACGACGACGACGAGGGAGACGAGGACGACGAGGAAGACGACGAGGACGAGGACGACGACGACGAGGGAGACGATGACGACGAGGACGACGACGACGAGGACGAGAACGAGGACGAGGTCGAGGACGAGGACGACGAGGACGAGGACGAGGACGAGGACGAGGACGAGGACGAGGACGAGGACGACGACGAGGACGAGGACGACGAGGACGAGGACGAGGACGAGGAAGACGACGAGGACGACGAGGACGAGGACGAGGACGAGGACGAGGACGAGGACGAGGACGAGGACGAGGACGAGGACGAGGACGAGGACGAGGACGAGGACGAGGACGAGGACGAGGACGAGGACGAGGACGAGGACGAGGACGAGGACGAGGACGAGGACGAGGACGACGACGACGACGACGAGGACGAGGACGAGGACAAGGACGAGGACGACGAGGACGAGGACGAGGACGAGGACGACGACGACGAGGACGAGGACGAGAACGAGGAAGTGGACGCGGAACGACGACGAGAACGAGGAACGACGACGAGGACGACGTCGACGACGACGAGGACGAGGACGACGACGACGACGACGACGACGACGACGAGGACGACGACGACGACGACGACGACGACGACGACGGCGAGGAAGACGACGACGACGACCACGAGGACGAGGACGAGGACGAGGAAGAGGACGAGGACGAGGACGAGGACGACGAGGAAGACGTCGAGGACGACGACGACGAGGACGACGTCGACGACGACGACGACGACGACGACGAGGACGACGTCGACGACGACGACGACGACGACGACGACTACACGACGACGAGGACGAGGACGAGGACGAGGAAGTGGATGCGGAACGACGACGAGGACGAGGAAGTGGATGCGGAACGACGACGAGGACGAGGACGAGGACGAGGACGAGGACGAGAACGAGGAAGTGGACGCGGAACGACGACGAGGACGAGGACGAGGACGAGGACGAGGACGAGGAAGTGGATGCGGAACGACGACGAGGACGAGGAACGACGACGTGGAACGACGACGAGGACGAGGAACGACGACGAGGAACGACGACGAGGACGAGGAACGACGACGAGGACGACGAGGACGAGGACGACGATGACGACGACGAGGACGAGGACGAGAACGAGGAAGTGGACGCGGAACGACGACGAGGACGAGGACGAGGACGAGGACGAGGACGAGGACGAGGAAGTGGATGCGGAACGACGACGAGGACGAGGAACGACGACGTGGAACGACGACGACGACGACGACGAGGACGAGGACGAGGACGAGGACGAGGACGAGGAAGACGACGACGACCACGAGGACGAGGAAGACGACGACGACGACGACTAGGACGACGACGACGACGAGGACGACGACGACGAGGACGACGACGACGAGGAAGACGACGAGGACGACGACGACGACGACGAGGGAGACGAGGACGACGAGGAAGACGACGAGGACGACGACGACGACGACGAGGGAGACGATGACGATGAGGACGACGACGACGAGGACGAGAACGAGGACGAGGTCGAGGACGAGGACGAGGACGAGGACGAGGACGAGGACGAGGACGAGGACGAGGACGAGGACGAGGACGAGGACGAGGACGAGGAAGTGGACGCGGAACGACGACCAGGACGAGGAACGACGACGTGGAACGACGACGAGGACGAGGAAGACGACGAGGACGACGACGACGAGGACGAGGAACGACGACGTGGAACGACGACGAGGACGACGAGGAAGAGGACGAGGACGACGACGAGGACGAGGACGAGGACGAGGACGAGGACGAGGACGAGGACGAGAACGAGGACGAGGACGAGGACGAGGACGAGGACGAGGACGAGGACGACGAGGAAGACGACGAGGACGACGACGACGACGGCGAGGAAGACGACGACGACGACGACGACGGCGAGGAAGACGACGAGGACGACGAGGACCACGACGACGAGGAAGACGACGAGGACGACGAGGACGAGGACGACGAGGACGAGGACGAGGACGTGGACGAGGACGAGGAAGACGACGACGACGACGAGGACGGCGAGGAAGACGACGACGACGACGAGGAAGACGACGAGGACGACGAGGACGACGAGGACGACGACGACGACGAGGACGAGGACGAGGACGAGGACGAGGACGAGGAAGACGACGACGACGGCGAGGAAGACGACGACGACGACGAGGACGAGAACGAGGACGAGGACGAGGACGAGGACGAGGACGAGGACGACGAGGACGAGGACGAGGACGACGAGGACGAGGACGAGGACGACGAGGACGAGGACGAGGACGACGAGGACGAGGACGAGGACGAGGACGAGGACGACGACGACGAGGACGACGACGACGACGACGGCGAGGAAGACGACGACGACGACCACGAGGACGAGGACGAGGACGAGGAAGAGGACGAGGACGAGGACGAGGACGACGAGGAAGACGTCGAGGACGACGACGACGAGGACGACGTCGACGACGACGACGAGGACGAGGAACGACGACGTGGAACGACGACGAGGACGACGAGGAAGAGGACGAGGACGACGACGAGGACGAGGACGAGGACGAGGACGAGGACGAGGACGAGGACGAGGACGAGGACGAGGACGAGGACGAGGACGAGGACGAGGACGAGGACGAGGACGACGACGAGGACGAGGACGAGGAAGACGACGACGACGACGAGGAAGACGACGACGACGACGAGGAAGACGACGAGGACGAGGAAGTGGACGCGGAACGACGACCAGGACGAGGAACGACGACGTGGAACGACGACGAGGACGAGGAAGACGACGAGGACGACGACGACGAGGACGAGGAACGACGACGTGGAACGACGACGAGGACGACGAGGAAGAGGACGAGGACGACGACGAGGACGAGGACGAGGACGAGGACGAGGACGAGGACGAGGACGAGGACGAGGACGAGGACGAGGACGAGGACGAGGACGAGGACGAGGACGAGGACGACGACGAGGACGAGGACGAGGAAGACGACGACGACGACGAGGAAGACGACGACGACGACGAGGAAGACGACGAGGACGACGACGACGAGGACGAGGAAGTGGACGCGGAACGACGACGTGGAACGACGACGAGGACGACGAGAACGAGGACGACGTGGAACGACGACGAGGACGAGGACGAGGACGAGGACGAGGACGAGGACGAGGACGAGGACGAGGACGAGGAAGACGACGACGACCACGAGGACGACGACGACGAGGACGACGACGACGACGACGCGGACGACGACGACGAGGACGAGGACGAGGACGAGGACGAGGACGAGGACGAGGACGACGACGTCGAGGACGACGACGACGACGACCACGACGACGAGGACGAGGACGAGGACGAGGACGAGGACGAGGACGAGGACGAGGACGAGGACGAGGACGAGGACGAGGACGAGGACGAGGACGAGGACGAGGACGAGGACGAGGACGAGGACGAGGACGAGGAAGACGACGACGACCACGAGGAATACGACGACGACGACGACGAGGAAGACGACGAGGACGACGACGACGACGATGACGACTAGGACGACGACGAAGACGAGGACGACGACGACGAGGACGAGGACGAGGACGAGGACGAGGACGAGGACGAGGACGAGGACGAGGACGAGGACGAGGACGAGGACGAGGACGAGGACGAGGACGAGGACGAGGACGACGAGGAAGGCGTCGAGGACGACGACGACGAGGACGACGTCGACGACGACGACGACGACGACGACGACTAGGACGACGACGACGACGAGGACGAGGACGAGGAAGTGGACGCGGAACGACGACCAGGGCGAGGAACGACGACGTGGAACGACGACGAGGACGAGGAAGACGACGAGGACGACGACGACGACGACGACGACCACGACGACAAGGACGAGGACGAGGAGGAAGACGTCGAGGACGAGGAGGAAGACGTCGAGGACGACGACGAGGACGACGACGACGAGGACGACGTCGACGACGACGAGAACGAGGACCAGGACGAGGAAGTGGACGCGGAACGACGACGAGGACGAGGAACGACGACGAGGACAACGAGGACGAGGACGAGGACGAGGACGACGACGAGGACGAGGACGAGGAAGACGACGACGACCACGAGGAAGACGACGACGACGACGACGAGGAAGACGACGAGGACGACGACGACGACGACGACGACGGGGAGGAAGACGACGACGACCACCACGACGACGAGGACGAGGAACGGCGACGTGGAACGACGACGAGGACGACGAGGAAGAGGACGAGGACGACGACGAGGACGAGGACGAGGACGAGGACGAGGACGAGGACGAGGACGAGGACGAGGACGAGGACGAGGAAGACGACGACGACCACGAGGACGACGACGACGAGGACGACGACGACGACGACGCGGACGACGACGACGAGGACGAGGACGAGAACGAGGAAGTGGACGCGGAACGACGACGAGAACGAGGAACGACGACGAGGACGACGTCGACGACGACGAGGACGAGGACGACGACGACGACGACGAGGACGATGACGAGAACGAGGAAGTGGACGCGCAACGACGACGAGAACGAGGACGAGGAAGACGACGACGACGACGAGGAAGACGACGACGACGACGAGGACGACGTCGACGACGACGAGGACGACGAGGACGAGGACGAGGACGAGGAAGACGACGAGGACGAGGACGAGGACGAGGACGACGACGACGACGACGACGACGACGACAACGACGGCGAGGAAGACGACGACGACGACCACGAGGACGAGGACGAGGACGAGGACGAGGACGAGGACGAGGAAGAGGACGACGAGGAAGACGTCGACGACGACGACGACGACGACGACGACTAGGACGACGACGACGACGAGGACGAGGACGAGGACGAGGACGAGGACGAGGACGAGGACGAGGACGAGGAAGTGGACGCGGAACGACGACCAGGACGAGGAACGACGACGTGGAACGACGACGAGGACGAGGAAGACGACGAGGACGACGACGACGAGGACGAGGAACGACGACGTGGAACGACGACGAGGACGACGAGGAAGAGGACGAGGACGACGACGAGGACGAGGACGAGGACGAGGACGAGGACGAGGACGAGGACGAGGACGACGACGAGGACGAGGACGAGGAAGACGACGACGACGACGAGGAAGACGACGACGACGACGAGGAAGACGACGAGGACGACGACGACGAGGACGAGGAAGTGGACGCGGAACGACGACGTGGAACGACGACGAGGACGACGAGAACGAGGACGACGTGGAACGACGACGAGGACGAGGACGAGAACGAGGACGAGGACGAGGACGACGAGGAAGACGACGAGGACGACGACGACGACGGCGAGGAAGACGACGACGACGACGACGGCGGCGAGGAAGACGACGAGGACGACGAGGACCACGACGACGAGGAAGACGACGAGGACGACGATGACGACGACCACAACGACGAGGACGACGACGACGAGGACGACGACGACGACGACGACGACGACGACGAGGACGAGGACGACGAGGACGAGGACGACGAGGACGAGGACGAGGACGAGGAAGTGGCCGCGGAACGAGGAAGTGGACGCGGAACGACGACGAGGACGAGGACGAGGAAGACGACGACGACCACGAGGAAGACGACGACGACGACGACGAGGAAGACGACGAGGACGACGACGACGGCGAGGAAGACGACGACGACGACCACGACGACGAGGACGAGGACGAGGACGAGGACGAGGACGAGGACGACGACGAGGACGAGGACGAGGACGAGGACGAGGACGAGGACGAGGACGAGGACGAGGACGAGGACGAGGACGAGGACGAGGACGAGGACGAGGACGAGGACGAGGACGAGGACGAGGACGAGGACGAGGCCGAGGACGAGGACGAGGACGAGGACGAGGACGAGGAAGTGGACGCGGAACGACGACGAGGACGACGACGACGACGACGACGACGACGACGACGGCGAGGAAGACGACGACGACGACCACGAGGACGAGGACGAGGACGAGGACGACGAGGAAGACGTCGAGGACGACGACGACGAGGACGACGTCGACGACGACGACGACGACGACGACGAGGACGAGGACGAGGAAGTGGATGCGGAACGACGACGAGGACGAGGAAGTGGATGCGGAACGACGACGAAGACGAGGAACGACGACGTGGAACGACGACGAGGACGAGGAACGACGACGAGGAACGACGACGAGGACGAGGAACGACGACGAGGACGACGAGGAAGACGACGACGACGACCACGAGGACGAGGACGAGGACGAGGACGAGGACGAGGACGAGGACGAGGAAGAGGACGACGAGGAAGACGTCGACGACGACGACGACGACGACGACGACTAGGACGACGACGACGACGAGGACGAGGACGAGGACGAGGACGAGGACGAGGACGAGGACGAGGAAGTGGACGCGGAACGACGACCAGGACGAGGAACGACGACGTGGAACGACGACGAGGACGAGGACGAGGACGACGACGACGACGACGACGACGACGACGACGACGGCGAGGAAGACGACGACGACGACCACGAGGACGAGGACGAGGACGAGGACGAGGACGAGGACGAGGACGAGGACGAGGACGAGGACGAGGACGAGGAAGTGGATGCGGAACGACGACGAAGACGAGGAACGACGACGTGGAACGACGACGAGGACGAGGACGAGGACGACGACGACGACGACGACGACGACGACGACGACGGCGAGGAAGACGACGACGACGACCACGAGGACGAGGACGAGGACGAGGACGAGGACGTGGACGAGGAAGAGGACGACGAGGAAGACGTCGACGACGACGACGACGACGACGACGACTAGGACGACGACGACGACGAGGACGAGGACGAGGACGAGGACGAGGACGAGGACGAGGACGAGGAAGTGGACGCGGAACGACGACCAGGACGAGGAACGACGACGTGGAACGACGACGAGGACGAGGAAGACGACGAGGACGACGACGACGAGGACGAGGAACGACGACGTGGAACGACGACGAGGACGACGAGGAAGAGGACGAGGACGACGACGAGGACGAGGACGAGGACGAGGACGAGGACGAGGACGAGGACGACGACGAGGACGAGGACGAGGAAGACGACGACGACGACGAGGAAGACGACGACGACGACGAGGAAGACGACGAGGACGACGACGACGAGGACGAGGAAGTGGACGCGGAACGACGACGTGGAACGACGACGAGGACGACGAGAACGAGGACGACGTGGAACGACGACGAGGACGAGGACGAGGACGACGACGAGGACGAGGACGAGGACGAGGACGAGGACGAGGACGAGGACGAGGACGAGGACGAGGAAGACGACGACGACCACGAGGACGACGACGACGAGGACGACGACGACGACGACGCGGACGACGACGACGCGGACGACGACGACGAGGACGAGGACGAGGACGAGGACGAGGACGAGGACGAGGACGAGGACGAGGACGAGGACGACGACGACGAGGACGACGACGACGACGACCACGACGACGAGGACGAGGACGAGGACGAGGACGAGGACGAGGACGAGGACGAGGACGAGGACGAGGACGAGGACGAGGACGAGGACGAGGACGAGGACGAGGAAGACGACGACGACCACGAGGAATACGACGACGACGACGACGAGGAAGACGACGAGGACGACGACGACGACGAGGATGAGGACGAGGACGAGGACGAGAACGAGAACGAGGACGAGGACGAGGACGAGGACGACGAGGACGAGGACGAGGACCAGGACGACGAGGACGAGGACGTGGACGAGGACGAGGAAGACGACGACGACGACGAGGACGGCGAGGAAGACGACGACGACGACGAGGAAGACGACGAGGACGACGAGGACGACGAGGACGACGACGACGACGACGACGAGGACGACGTCGACGACGACGACGACGACGACGACGACTAGGACGACGACGACGACGAGGACGAGGACGAGGACGAGGACGAGGACGAGGAAGTGGACGCGGAACGACGACCAGGACGAGGAACGACGACGTGGAACGACGACGAGGACGAGGAAGACGACGAGGACGACGACGACGAGGACGAGGACGAGGACGAGGAAGACGACGACGACGGCGAGGAAGACGACGACGACGACGAGGACGAGAACGAGGACGAGGACGAGGACGAGGACGAGGACGACGAGGACGAGGAACGACGACGTGGAACGACGACGAGGACGAGGAAGACGACGAGGACGACGACGACGAGGACGAGGAACGACGACGTGGAACGACGACGAGGACGACGAGGACGGCGAGGAAGACGACGACGACGACGAGGAAGACGACGAGGACGACGAGGACGACGAGGACGACGACGACGACGACGACGAGGACGACGTCGACGACGACGACGACGACGACGACGACTAGGACGACGACGACGACGAGGACGAGGACGAGGACGAGGACGAGGACGAGGACGAGGAAGTGGACGCGGAACGACGACCAGGACGAGGAACGACGACGTGGAACGACGACGAGGACGAGGAAGACGACGAGGACGAGGAAGACGACGAGGACGACGACGACGAGGACGAGGAACGACGACGTGGAACGACGACGAGGACGACGAGGAAGAGGACGAGGACGACGACGAGGACGAGGATGAGGACGAGGACGAGGACGAGAACGAGAACGAGGACGAGGACGAGGACGAGGACGACGAGGACGAGGACGAGGACCAGGACGACGAGGACGAGGACGTGGACGAGGACGAGGAAGACGACGACGACGACGAGGACGGCGAGGAAGACGACGACGACGACGAGGAAGACGACGAGGACGACGAGGACGACGAGGACGACGACGACGACGACGACGAGGACGACGTCGACGACGACGACGACGACGACGACGACTAGGACGACGACGACGACGAGGACGAGGACGAGGACGAGGACGAGGACGAGGAAGTGGACGCGGAACGACGACCAGGACGAGGAACGACGACGTGGAACGACGACGAGGACGAGGAAGACGACGAGGACGACGACGACGAGGACGAGGAACGACGACGTGGAACGACGACGAGGACGACGAGGAAGAGGACGAGGACGACGACGAGGACGAGGACGAGGACGAGGACGAGGACGACGAGGACGAGGACGAGGACGAGGACGACGAGGACGAGGACGAGGACGACGACTAGGACGACGACGACGACGAGGACGAGGACGAGGACGAGGACGAGGAAGTGGACGCGGAACGACGACCAGGACGAGGAACGACGACGTGGAACGACGACGAGGACGAGGAAGACGACGAGGACGACGACGACGACGACGAGGGAGACGAGGACGACGAGGAAGACGACGAGGACGAGGACGACGACGACGAGGGAGACGATGACGACGAGGACGACGACGACGAGGACGAGAACGAGGACGAGGTCGAGGACGAGGACGACGAGGACGAGGACGAGGACGAGGACGAGGACGAGGACGAGGACGAGGACGACGACGAGGACGAGGACGACGAGGACGAGGACGAGGACGAGGAAGACGACGAGGACGACGAGGACGAGGACGAGGACGAGGACGAGGACGAGGACGAGGACGAGGACGAGGACGAGGACGAGGACGAGGACGAGGACGAGGACGAGGACGAGGACGAGGACGAGGACGAGGACGAGGACGAGGACGAGGACGAGGACGAGGACGACGACGACGACGACGAGGACGAGGACGAGGACAAGGACGAGGACGACGAGGACGAGGACGAGGACGAGGACGACGACGACGAGGACGAGGACGAGAACGAGGAAGTGGACGCGGAACGACGACGAGAACGAGGACGACGACGACGACGACGACGACGACGACGAGGACGAGGACGACGACGACGACGACGACGACGACGACGAGGACGACGACGACGACGACGACGACGACGACGACGGCGAGGAAGACGACGACGACGACCACGAGGACGAGGACGAGGACGAGGAAGAGGACGAGGACGAGGACGAGGACGACGAGGAAGACGTCGAGGACGACGACGACGAGGACGACGTCGACGACGACGACGACGACGACGACGAGGACGACGTCGACGACGACGACGACGACGACGACGACTACACGACGACGAGGACGAGGACGAGGTCGAGGAAGTGGATGCGGAACGACGACGAGGACGAGGAAGTGGATGCGGAACGACGACGAGGACGAGGACGAGGACGAGGACGAGGACGAGAACGAGGAAGTGGACGCGGAACGACGACGAGGACGAGGACGAGGACGAGGACGAGGACGAGGAAGTGGATGCGGAACGACGACGAGGACGAGGAACGACGACGTGGAACGACGACGAGGACGAGGAACGACGACGAGGAACGACGACGAGGACGAGGAACGACGACGAGGACGACGAGGACGAGGACGACGATGACGACGACGAGGACGAGGACGAGAACGAGGAAGTGGACGCGGAACGACGACGAGGACGAGGACGAGGACGAGGACGAGGACGAGGACGAGGAAGTGGATGCGGAACGACGACGAGGACGAGGAACGACGACGTGGAACGACGACGACGACGACGACGAGGACGAGGACGAGGACGAGGACGAGGACGAGGAAGACGACGACGACCACGAGGACGAGGAAGACGACGACGACGACGACTAGGACGACGACGACGACGAGGACGACGACGACGAGGACGACGACGACGAGGAAGACGACGAGGACGACGACGACGACGACGAGGGAGACGAGGACGACGAGGAAGACGACGAGGACGACGACGACGACGACGAGGGAGACGATGACGATGAGGACGACGACGACGAGGACGAGAACGAGGACGAGGTCGAGGACGAGGACGAGGACGAGGACGAGGACGAGGACGAGGACGAGGACGAGGACGAGGACGAGGACGAGGACGAGGACGAGGAAGTGGACGCGGAACGACGACCAGGACGAGGAACGACGACGTGGAACGACGACGAGGACGAGGAAGACGACGAGGACGACGACGACGAGGACGAGGAACGACGACGTGGAACGACGACGAGGACGACGAGGAAGAGGACGAGGACGACGACGAGGACGAGGACGAGGACGAGGACGAGGACGAGGACGAGGACGAGAACGAGGACGAGGACGAGGACGAGGACGAGGACGAGGACGAGGACGACGAGGAAGACGACGAGGACGACGACGACGACGGCGAGGAAGACGACGACGACGACGACGACGGCGAGGAAGACGACGAGGACGACGAGGACCACGACGACGAGGAAGACGACGAGGACGACGAGGACGAGGACGACGAGGACGAGGACGAGGACGTGGACGAGGACGAGGAAGACGACGACGACGACGAGGACGGCGAGGAAGACGACGACGACGACGAGGAAGACGACGAGGACGACGAGGACGACGAGGACGACGACGACGACGAGGACGAGGACGAGGACGAGGACGAGGACGAGGAAGACGACGACGACGGCGAGGAAGACGACGACGACGACGAGGACGAGAACGAGGACGAGGACGAGGACGAGGACGAGGACGACGAGGACGAGGACGAGGACGACGAGGACGAGGACGAGGACGACGAGGACGAGGACGAGGACGACGAGGACGAGGACGAGGACGAGGACGAGGACGAGGACGACGACGACGAGGACGACGACGACGACGACGGCGAGGAAGACGACGACGACGACCACGAGGACGAGGACGAGGACGAGGAAGAGGACGAGGACGAGGACGACGAGGAAGACGTCGAGGACGACGACGACGAGGACGACGTCGACGACGACGACGACGACGACGACGACTACACGACGACGAGGACGAGGACGAGGACGAGGAAGTGGATGCGGAACGACGACGAGGACGAGGAAGTGGATGCGGAACGACGACGAGGACGAGGAACAACGACGTGGAACGACGACGAGGACGAGGAAGACGACGAGGACGACGACGACGAGGACGAGGAAGTGGACGCGGAACGACGACCAGGACGAGGAACGACGACGTGGAACGACGACGAGGACGAGGAAGACGACGAGGACGACGACGACGACGACGAGGGAGACGAGGACGACGAGGAAGACGACGAGGACGACGACGACGACGACGAGGGAGACGATGACGACGAGGACGACGACGACGAGGACGAGAACGAGGACGAGGTCGAGGACGAGGACGACGAGGACGAGGACGAGGACGAGGACGAGGACGAGGACGAGGACGACGACGAGGACGAGGACGACGAGGACGAGGACGAGGACGAGGAAGACGACGAGGACGACGAGGACGAGGACGAGGACGAGGACGAGGACGAGGACGAGGACGAGGACGAGGACGAGGACGAGGACGAGGACGAGGACGAGGACGAGGACGAGGACGAGGACGAGGACGAGGACGAGGACGAGGACGAGGACGAGGACGAGGACGAGGACGAGGACGAGGACGAGGACGAGGACGAGGACGAGGACGACGACGACGACGACGAGGACGAGGACGAGGAAAAGGACGAGGACGACGAGGACGAGGACGAGGACGAGGACGACGACGACGAGGACGAGGAACGACGACGAGGACGACGTCGACGACGACGAGGACGAGGACGACGACGACGACGACGACGACGACGACGAGGACGACGACGACGACGACGACGACGACGACGACGGCGAGGAAGACGACGACGACGACCACGAGGACGAGGACGAGGACGAGGAAGAGGACGAGGACGAGGACGAGGACGACGAGGAAGACGTCGAGGACGACGACGACGAGGACGACGTCGACGACGACGACGACGACGACGACGAGGACGACGTCGACGACGACGACGACGAGGACGACGTCGACGACGACGACGACGACGACGACGACTACACGACGACGAGGACGAGGACGAGGACGAGGAAGTGGATGCGGAACGACGACGAGGACGAGGAAGTGGATGCGGAACGACGACGAGGACGAGGACGAGGACGAGGACGAGGACGAGAACGAGGAAGTGGACGCGGAACGACGACGAGGACGAGGACGAGGACGAGGACGAGGACGAGGAAGTGGATGCGGAACGACGACGAGGACGAGGAACGACGACGTGGAACGACGACGAGGACGAGGAACGACGACGAGGAACGACGACGAGGACGAGGAACGACGACGAGGACGACGAGGACGAGGACGACGATGACGACGACGAGGACGAGGACGAGAACGAGGAAGTGGACGCGGAACGACAACGAGGACGAGGACGAGGACGAGGACGAGGACGAGGACGAGGAAGTGGATGCGGAACGACGACGAGGACGAGGAACGACGACGTGGAACGACGACGACGACGACGACGAGGACGAGGACGAGGACGAGGACGAGGAAGACGACGACGACCACGAGGACGAGGAAGACGACGACGACGACGACTAGGACGACGACGACGACGAGGACGACGACGACGAGGACGACGACGACGAGGAAGACGACGAGGACGACGACGACGACGACGAGGGAGACGAGGACGACGAGGAAGACGACGAGGACGACGACGACGACGACGAGGGAGACGATGACGATGAGGACGACGACGACGAGGACGAGAACGAGGACGAGGTCGAGGACGAGGACGAGGACGAGGACGAGGACGAGGACGAGGACGAGGACGAGGACGAGGACGAGGACGAGGACGAGGACGAGGAAGTGGACGCGGAACGACGACCAGGACGAGGAACGACGACGTGGAACGACGACGAGGACGAGGAAGACGACGAGGACGACGACGACGAGGACGAGGAACGACGACGTGGAACGACGACGAGGACGACGAGGAAGAGGACGAGGACGACGACGAGGACGAGGACGAGGACGAGGACGAGGACGAGGACGAGGACGAGAACGAGGACGAGGACGAGGACGAGGACGAGGACGAGGACGAGGACGAGGACGACGAGGAAGACGACGAGGACGACGACGACGACGGCGAGGAAGACGACGACGACGACGACGACGGCGAGGAAGACGACGAGGACGACGAGGACCACGACGACGAGGAAGACGACGAGGACGACGAGGACGAGGACGACGAGGACGAGGACGAGGACGTGGACGAGGACGAGGAAGACGACGACGACGACGAGGACGGCGAGGAAGACGACGACGACGACGAGGAAGACGACGAGGACGACGAGGACGACGAGGACGACGACGACGACGAGGACGAGGACGAGGACGAGGACGAGGACGAGGAAGACGACGACGACGGCGAGGAAGACGACGACGACGACGAGGACGAGAACGAGGACGAGGACGAGGACGAGGACGAGGACGACGAGGACGAGGACGAGGACGACGAGGACGAGGACGAGGACGACGAGGACGAGGACGAGGACGACGAGGACGAGGACGAGGACGAGGACGAGGACGACGACGACGAGGACGACGACGACGACGACGGCGAGGAAGACGACGACGACGACCACGAGGACGAGGACGAGGACGAGGAAGAGGACGAGGACGAGGACGACGAGGAAGACGTCGAGGACGACGACGACGAGGACGACGTCGACGACGACGACGACGACGACGACGACTACACGACGACGAGGACGAGGACGAGGACGAGGAAGTGGATGCGGAACGACGACGAGGACGAGGAAGTGGATGCGGAACGACGACGAGGACGAGGAACAACGACGTGGAACGACGACGAGGACGAGGAAGACGACGAGGACGACGACGACGAGGACGAGGAACGACGACGTGGAACGACGACGAGGACGACGAGGAAGAGGACGAGGACGACGACGAGGACGAGGACGAGGACGAGGACGAGGACGACGAGGACGAGGACGAGGACGAGGACGACGAGGACGAGGACGAGGACGACGACTAGGACGACGACGACGACGAGGACGAGGACGAGGACGAGGACGAGGAAGTGGACGCGGAACGACGACCAGGACGAGGAACGACGACGTGGAACGACGACGAGGACGAGGAAGACGACGAGGACGACGACGACGAGGACGAGGAACGACGACGTGGAACGACGACGAGGACGACGAGGAAGAGGACGAGGACGACGACGAGGACGAGGACGAGGACGAGGACGAGGACGACGAGGACGAGGACGAGGACGAGGACGACGAGGACGAGGACGAGGACGACGACTAGGACGACGACGACGACGAGGACGAGGACGAGGACGAGGACGAGGAAGTGGACGCGGAACGACGACCAGGACGAGGAACGACGACGTGGAACGACGACGAGGACGAGGAAGACGACGAGGACGACGACGACGACGACGAGGGGGACGAGGACGACGAGGAAGACGACGAGGACGACGACGACGACGACGAGGGAGACGATGACGACGAGGACGACGACGACGAGGACGAGAACGAGGACGAGGTCGAGGACGAGGACGACGTCGACGACGACGACGACGACGACGACGACTACACGACGACGAGGACGAGGACGAGGACGAGGAAGTGGATGCGGAACGACGACGAGGACGAGGAAGTGGATGCGGAACGACGACGAGGACGAGGAAGTGGATGCGGAACGACGACGAGGACGAGGACGAGGACGAGGACGAGGACGAGGACGAGGACGAGGACGAGGAAGTGGATGCGGAACGACGACGAGGACGAGGAACGACGACGTGGAACGACGACGAGGACGAGGAACGACGACGAGGAACGACGACGAGGACGAGGACGAGGACGAGGACGAGGACGAGGACGAGGAAGTGGATGCGGAACGACGACGAGGACGAGGAACGACGACGTGGAACGACGACGACGACGACGACGAGGACGAGGACGAGGACGAGGACGAGGAAGACGACGACGACCACGAGGACGAGGAAGACGACGACGACGACGACTAGGACGACGACGACGACGAGGACGACGACGACGAGGACGACGACGACGAGGAAGACGACGAGGACGACGACGACGACGACGACGAGGACGAGGACGACGAGGAAGACGACGAGGACGACGACGACGACGACGAGGGAGACGATGACGATGAGGACGACGACGACGAGGACGAGAACGAGGACGAGGTCGAGGACGAGGACGAGGACGAGGACGAGGACGAGGACGAGGACGAGGACGAGGACGAGGACGAGGAAGTGGACGCGGAACGACGACCAGGACGAGGAACGACGACGTGGAACGACGACAAGGACGAGGAAGACGACGAGGACGACGACGACGAGGACGAGGAACGACGACGTGGAACGACGACGAGGACGACGAGGAAGAGGACGAGGACGACGACGAGGACGAGGACGAGGACGAGGACGAGGACGAGGACGAGGACGAGAACGAGGACGAGGACGAGGACGAGGACGAGGACGAGGACGAGGACGACGAGGAAGACGACGAGGACGACGACGACGACGGCGAGGAAGACGACGACGACGACGACGACGGCGAGGAAGACGACGAGGACGACGAGGACCACGACGACGAGGAAGACGACGAGGACGACGAGGACGAGGACGACGAGGACGAGGACGAGGACGTGGACGAGGACGAGGAAGACGACGACGACGACGAGGACGGCGAGGAAGACGACGACGACGACGAGGAAGACGACGAGGACGACGAGGACGACGAGGACGACGACGACGACGAGGACGAGGACGAGGACGAGGACGAGGACGAGGACGAGGAAGACGACGACGACGGCGAGGAAGACGACGACGACGACGAGGACGAGAACGAGGACGAGGACGAGGACGAGGACGAGGACGACGAGGACGAGGACGAGGACGACGAGGACGAGGACGAGGACGAGGACGACGAGGACGAGGACGAGGACGACGAGGACGAGGACGAGGACGAGGACGAGGACGACGACGACGAGGACGACGACGACGACGACGGCGAGGAAGACGACGACGACGACCACGAGGACGAGGACGAGGACGAGGAAGAGGACGAGGACGAGGACGACGAGGAAGACGTCGAGGACGACGACGACGAGGACGACGTCGACGACGACGACGACGACGACGACGACTACACGACGACGAGGACGAGGACGAGGACGAGGAAGTGGATGCGGAACGACGACGAGGACGAGGAAGTGGATGCGGAACGACGACGAGGACGAGGAACAACGACGTGGAACGACGACGAGGACGAGGAACGACGACGAGGAACGACGACGAGGACGAGGAACGACGACGAGGACGACGAGGACGAGGACGACGATGACGACGACGAGGACGAGGACGAGAACGAGGAAGTGGACGCGGAACGACGACGAGGACGAGGACGAGGACGAGGACGAGGACGAGGAAGTGGATGCGGAACGACGACGAGGACGAGGAACGACGACGTGGAACGACGACGACGACGACGACGAGGACGAGGACGAGGACGAGGACGAGGACGAGGAAGACGACGACGACCACGAGGACGAGGAAGACGACGACGACGACGACTAGGACGACGACGACGACGAGGACGACGACGACGAGGACGACGACGACGAGGAAGACGACGAGGACGAGGACGACGACGACGAGGGAGACGAGGACGACGATGAAGACGACGAGGACGACGACGACGACGACGAGGGAGACGATGACGACGAGGACGACGACGACGAGGACGAGAACGAGGACGAGGTCGAGGACGAGGACGACGAGGACGAGGACGAGGACGAGGACGAGGACGAGGACGACGACGAGGACGAGGACGACGAGGACGAGGACGAGGACGAGGACGAGGACGAGGACGAGGACGAGGAAGACGACGAGGACGACGAGGACGAGGACGAGGACGAGGACGAGGACGAGGACGAGGACGAGGACGAGGACGAGGACGACGACGACGAGGACGAGGACGAGGACGAGGACGAGGACAAGGACGAGGACGACGAGGACGAGGACGAGGACGAGGACGACGACGACGAGGACGAGGACGAGAACGAGGAAGTGGACGCGGAACGACGACGAGAACGAGGAACGACGACGAGGACGACGTCGACGACGACGAGGACGAGGACGACGACGACGACGACGAGGACGATGACGAGAACGAGGAAGTGGACGCGCAACGACGACGAGAACGAGGACGAGGAAGACGACGACGACGACGAGGACGACGACGACGACGACGACGACGACGACGACGGCGAGGAAGACGACGACGACGACCACGAGGACGAGGACGACGAGGAAGACGTCGAGGACGAGGACGAGGACGAGGACGACGAGGAAGACGTCGAGGACGACGACGACGAGGACGACGTCGACGACGACGACGACGACGACGACGACTAGGACGACGACGACGACGAGGACGAGGACGAGGACGAGGACGAGGACGAGGAAGTGGACGCGGAACGACGACCAGGACGAGGAACGACGACGTGGAACGACGACGAGGACGAGGAAGACGACGAGGACGACGACGACGAGGACGAGGAACGACGACGTGGAACGACGACGAGGACGACGAGGAAGAGGACGAGGACGACGACGAGGACGAGGACGAGGACGAGGACGAGAACGAGGACGAGGACGAGTACGAGGACGAGGACGAGGACGACGAGGACGAGGACGAGGACGAGGACGAGGAAGACGACGAGGACGACGACGACGACGACGAGGGAGACGATGACGACGAGGACGACGACGACGAGGACGAGAACGAGGACGAGGACGACGAGGACGACGTCGACGACGACGACGACGACGACGACGACTAGGACGACGACGACGACGAGGACGAGGACGAGGACGAGGACGAGGACGAGGACGAGGAAGTGGACGCGGAACGACGACCAGGACGAGGAACGACGACGTGGAACGACGACGAGGACGAGGAAGACGACGAGGACGACGACGACGAGGACGAGGAACGACGACGTGGAACGACGACGAGGACGACGAGGAAGAGGACGAGGACGACGACGAGGACGAGGACGACGAGGACGAGGACGTGGACGAGGACGAGGAAGACGACGACGACTACGAGGACGGCGAGGAAGACGACGACGACGACGAGGAAGACGACGAGGACGACGAGGACGACGAGGACGACGACGACGACGAGGACGAGGACGAGGACGAGGACGAGGAAGATGACGACGACGGCGAGGAAGACGACGACGACGACGAGGACGAGAACGAGGACGAGGACGAGGACGAGGACGAGGACGACGAGGACGAGGACGAGGACGACGAGGACGAGGACGAGGACGAGGACGACGAGGACGAGGACGAGGACGACGAGGACGAGGACGAGGACGAGGACGACGCGGACGAGGACGAGGACGACGAGGACGAGGACGAGGACGAGGACGACGAGGACGAGGACGTGGACGAGGACGAGGAAGACGACGACGACGACGAGGACGGCGAGGAAGACGACGACGACGACGAGGAAGACGACGAGGACGACGAGGACGACGAGGACGACGACGACGACGAGGACGAGGACGAGGACGAGGACGAGGACGAGGAAGACGACGACGACGGCGAGGAAGACGACGACGACGACGAGGACGAGAACGAGGACGAGGACGAGGACGAGGACGAGGACGAGGACGACGAGGACGAGGAAGACGTCGAGGACGACGACGACGAGGACGACGTCGACGACGACGACGACGACGACGACGACTAGGACGACGACGACGACGAGGACGAGGATGAGGACGAGGACGAGGACGAGGAAGTGGACGCGGAACGACGACCAGGACGAGGAACGACGACGTGGAACGACGACGAGGACGAGGAAGACGACGAGGACGAGGAAGACGACGAGGACGACGACGACGAGGACGAGGAACGACGACGTGGAACGACGACGAGGACGACGAGGAAGAGGACGAGGACGACGACGAGGACGAGGATGAGGACGAGGACGAGGACGAGAACGAGAACGAGGACGAGGACGAGGACGAGGACGACGAGGACGAGGACGAGGACCAGGACGACGAGGACGAGGACGTGGACGAGGACGAGGAAGACGACGACGACGACGAGGACGGCGAGGAAGACGACGACGACGACGAGGAAGACGACGAGGACGACGAGGACGACGAGGACGACGACGACGACGACGACGAGGACGACGTCGACGACGACGACGACGACGACGACGACTAGGACGACGACGACGACGAGGACGAGGACGAGGACGAGGACGAGGACGAGGAAGTGGACGCGGAACGACGACCAGGACGAGGAACGACGACGTGGAACGACGACGAGGACGAGGAAGACGACGAGGACGACGACGACGAGGACGAGGAACGACGACGTGGAACGACGACGAGGACGACGAGGAAGAGGACGAGGACGACGACGAGGACGAGGACGAGGACGAGGACGAGGACGACGAGGACGAGGACGAGGACGAGGACGACGAGGACGAGGACGAGGACGACGACTAGGACGACGACGACGACGAGGACGAGGACGAGGACGAGGACGAGGAAGTGGACGCGGAACGACGACCAGGACGAGGAACGAC
>NW_027484990.1:0-77071 GCF_050908995.1 Andrena cerasifolii
CTTACCACTTCATGTTCTCATGATATATTGGCCAAAATCAGGCGAAAATTTCGAGAATGCACAAAATTGCGCTTTATAACAGGAGAACATGCCGTCGAAAGAAATGGCACAAAATAACGTCTCCGGAGAGCAAATCAATCAGCGAGAACCGGCGCAGATGTTTCGAGACAGTGACTGTTTAACGAAGAGACGCAGAAATTTCGAACGCCTCTTGAAAGGCCTGCGCCTCTTATTAGCAACTTTAAAGAGATGCCTTTGAAGCTCAAATTTAGTATACCTCTTTCCACTTCATGTTCTCCTGATACATTGGCCAAAGTTTGGCGAAAATTTTCACAATGCACGAAATTGGTCTTTGTAACAGGAGAACATGCCGTCGAAAGGGATGGCACAAAGTAACGTCTCCGGAGAGCAAATCAAAGAGCGAGAAGTGGCGCAGATGTTTCGAGACAGTGACTGTTTAACGAAGAGACGCAGAATTTTCGAACGCCTCTTGAATGGCCTCCGCCTCTTATTTCCAACTTTAAGGCGATGCCTTTGAAGCTGATATTTAGTATACCTATTTCCACTTCATGTTCTCATGATATATTGGCCAAAATCTGGCGAAAATTTTCAGCATGCACAAAATTGCGCTTTATAACAGGAGAACATGCCGTCGAAAGAAATGGCACAAAGTAAAGTCTCCGGAGAGCAAATCAATGAGCGAGAAGTGGCGCAGATGTTTCGAGACAGTGACTGTTTAACGAAGAGACGCAGAATTTTCGAACGCCTCTTGAAAGGCCTGCGCCTCGTATTGGCAACTTTAAGGAGATGCCTTTGAAGCTCAAATTTAGTATACCTCTTTCCACTTCATGTTCTCCTGATATATTGGACAAAATCTGGCGAATAATTTCAGAATGCACAAAACTGCGCTTTGTAACAGGAGAACATGCCGTCGAAAGAAATGGCACAAAGTAAAGTCTCCGGAGAGCAAATCAATGAGCGAGAAGTGGCGCAGATGTTTCGAGACAGTGACTGTTTAGCGAAGAGACGCAGAATTTTCGAACGCCTCTTGAAAGGCCTGCGCCTCTTATTAGCAACTTTAAAGAGATGCCTTTGAAACTCAAATTTAGTATACCTCTTTCCACTTCATGTTCTCCTGATACATTGGCCAAAGTTTGGCGAATATATTCAGAACGCACAAAATTGCGCTTTGTAACAGGAGAACATGCAGTCGAAAGAGATGGCACAAAGTAACGTCTCCGGAGAGCAAATCAAAGAGCGAGGAGTGGCACAGATATTTCGAGACAGTGACTGCTTAACGAAGAGACGCAGAATTTTCGAACGCCTCTTGAAAGGCCTGCGCCTCTTATTAGCAACTTTAAGGCGATGCCTTTGAAGCTGAAATTTAGTATACCTATTTCCACTTCATGTTCTCCTGATATATTGGCCAAAATCTGGTGAATATATTCAGAACGCACAAAATTGCGCTTTGTAACAGGAGAACATGCCGTCGAAAGAGGTGGCACAAAGTAACGTCTCCGGAGAGCAAATCAAAGAGCGAGAAGTGGCGCAGATGTTTCGAGACTGTGACTGTTTAACGAAGAGACGCAGAATTTTCGAACGCCTCTTGAAAGGCCTGCGCCTCTTATTAGCAACTTTAAGGCGATGCCTTTGAAGCCGAAATTTAGTATACCTCTTTCCACTTCGTGTTCTCATGATATAGTGTCCAAAATCAGGCGAAAGTTTCGAGAATGCACAAAATTGTGCTTTGTAACAGGAGAACATGCCATCGAAAGGTATGGCACAAAGTAACGTCTCCAGAGAGCAAATCAATGAGCGAGAAGTGGCGCAGATGTTTCGAGACAGTGACTGTTTAACGAAGAGACGCAGAATTTTCGAACGCCTCTTGCAAGGCCTGCGCCTCTTATTAGCAACTTTAAGGCGATGCCTTTGAAGCCGAAATTTATTATACCTCTTTCCACTTCGTGTTCTCATGATATAGTGGCCAAAATCAGGCGAAAATTTCGAGAATGCACAAAATTGTGCTTTGTAACAGGAGAACATGCCATCGAAAGGGATGGCACAAAGTAACGTCTCCAGAGAGCAAATCAATGAGCGAGAAGTGGCGCAGATGTTTCAAGACAGTGACTGTTTAACGAAGAGAAGCAGAATTTTCGAACGCCTCTTGAAAGGCCTGCGCCTCTTATTTGCAACTTTAAGGCGATGCCTTTGAAACCGAAATCTAGTATACCTCTTTCCACTTCATGTTCTCCTGATATATTGGACAAAATCTGGCGAATAATTTCAGAATGCACAAAACTGCGCTTTGTAACAGGAGAACATGCCGTCGAAAGAGATGGCACAAAGTAACGTCTCCGGAGAGCAAATCAAAGAGCGAGAAGTGGCGCAGACGTTTCCAGACTGTGACTGTTTAGCGAAGAGACGCAGAATTTTCGAACGCCTCTTGAAAGGCCTGCGCCTCTTATTAGCAACTTTAAAGAGATGCCTTTGAAACTCAAATTTAGTATACCTCTTTCCACTTCATGGTTCTCCTGATACATTGGCCAAAGTTTGGCGAATATATTCAGAACGCACAAAATTGCGCTTTGTAACAGGAGATCATGCCGTTGAAAGAGATGGCACAAAGTAACGTCTCCGGAGAGCTAATCAAAGAGCGAGGACTGGCGCAGATGTTTCGAGGCAGTGAATGTTTAACGAAGAGACGCAGAAATTTCGAACGCCTCTTGAAAGGCCTGCGCCTCTTATTAGCAACTTTAAAGAGATGCCTTTGAAGCTCAAATTTAGTATACCTCTTTCCACTTCATGTTCTCCTGATACATTGGCCAAAGTTTGGCGATAATTTTCAGAATGCACAAAATTGGGCTTTGTAACAGGAGAACATGCCGTCGAAAGAGATTGCACAAAGTAACGTCTCCGGAGAGCAAATCAAAGAGCGAGAAGTGGCGCAGATGTTTCGAGACAGTGACTGTTTAACGAAGAGACGCAGAATTTTCGAACGCGTCTTGAAAGGCCTGCGCCTCTTATTAGCAACTTTAAGGCGATGCCTTTGAAGCCGAAATTTAGTATACCTCTTTCCACTTCCTGTTCTCATGATATAGTGGCCAAAATCAGGCGAATATATTCAGAACGCACAAAATTGCGCTTTGTAACAGGAGATCATGCCGTTGAAAGAGATGGCACAAAGTAACGTCTCCGGAGAGCTAATCAAAGAGCGAGGACTGGCGCAGATGTTTCGAGGCAGTGAATGTTTAACGAAGAGACGCAGAATTTTCGAACGCCTCTTGAAAGGCCTGCGCCTCGTATTGGCAACTTTAAGGAGATGCCTTTGAAGCTCAAATTTAGTATACCCCTTACCACTTCATGTTCTCATGATATATTGGCCAAAATCAGGCGAAAATTTCGAGAATGCACAAAATTGCGCTTTATAACAGGAGAACATGCCGTCGAAAGAAATGGCACAAAATAACGTCTCCGGAGAGCAAATCAATCAGCGAGAACCGGCGCAGATGTTTCGAGACAGTGACTGTTTAACGAAGAGACGCAGAAATTTCGAACGCCTCTTGAAAGGCCTGCGCCTCTTATTAGCAACTTTAAAGAGATGCCTTTGAAGCTCAAATTTAGTATACCTCTTTCCACTTCATGTTCTCCTGATACATTGGCCAAAGTTTGGCGAAAATTTTCACAATGCACGAAATTGGTCTTTGTAACAGGAGAACATGCCGTCGAAAGGGATGGCACAAAGTAACGTCTCCGGAGAGCAAATCAAAGAGCGTGAAGTGGCGCAGATGTTTCGAGACAGTGACTGTTTAACGAAGAGACGCAGAATTTTCGAACGCCTCTTGAATGGCCTCCGCCTCTTATTTCCAACTTTAAGGCGATGCCTTTGAAGCTGATATTTAGTATACCTATTTCCACTTCATGTTCTCATGATATATTGGCCAAAATCTGGCGAATAATTTCAGAATGCACAAAACTGCGCTTTGTAACAGGAGAACATGCCGTCGAAAGAGATGGCACAAAGTAACGTCTCCGGAGAGCAAATCAAAGAGCGAGAAGTGGCGCAGACGTTTCCAGACTGTGACTGTTTAGCGAAGAGACGCAGAATTTTCGAACGCCTCTTGAAAGGCCTGCGCCTCTTATTAGCAACTTTAAAGAGATGCCTTTGAAACTCAAATTTAGTATACCTCTTTCCACTTCATGTTCTCCTGATACATTGGCCAAAGTTTGGCGAATATATTCAGAACGCACAAAATTGCGCTTTGTAACAGGAGAACATGCAGTCGAAAGAGATGGCACAAAGTAACGTCTCCGGAGAGCAAATCAAAGAGCGAGGAGTGGCACAGATATTTCGAGACAGTGACTGCTTAACGAAGAGACGCAGAATTTTCGAACGCCTCTTGAAAGGCCTGCGCCTCTTATTAGCAACTTTAAGGCGATGCCTTTGAAGCTGAAATTTAGTATACCTATTTCCACTTCATGTTCTCCTGATATATTGGCCAAAATCTGGTGAATATATTCAGAACGCACAAAATTGCGCTTTGTAACAGGAGAACATGCCGTCGAAAGAGGTGGCACAAAGTAACGTCTCCGGAGAGCAAATCAAAGAGCGAGAAGTGGCGCAGATGTTTCGAGACTGTGACTGTTTAACGAAGAGACGCAGAATTTTCGAACGCCTCTTGAAAGGCCTGCGCCTCTTATTAGCAACTTTAAGGCGATGCCTTTGAAGCCGAAATTTAGTATACCTCTTTCCACTTCGTGTTCTCATGATATAGTGTCCAAAATCAGGCGAAAATTTCGAGAATGCACAAAATTGTGCTTTGTAACAGGAGAACATGCCATCGAAAGGTATGGCACAAAGTAACGTCTCCAGAGAGCAAATCAATGAGCGAGAAGTGGCGCAGATGTTTCGAGACAGTGACTGTTTAACGAAGAGACGCAGAAATTTCGAACGCCTCTTGAAAGGCCTGCGCCTCTTATTAGCAACTTTAAAGAGATGCCTTTGAAGCTCAAATTTAGTATACCTCTTTCCACTTCATGTTCTCCTGATACATTGGCCAAAGTTTGGCGAAAATTTTCACAATGCACGAAATTGGTCTTTGTAACAGGAGAACATGCCGTCGAAAGGGATGGCACAAAGTAACGTCTCCGGAGAGCAAATCAAAGAGCGAGAAGTGGCGCAGATGTTTCGAGACAGTGACTGTTTAACGAAGAGACGCAGAATTTTCGAACGCCTCTTGAATGGCCTCCGCCTCTTATTTCCAACTTTAAGGCGATGCCTTTGAAGCTGATATTTAGTATACCTATTTCCACTTCATGTTCTCATGATATATTGGCCAAAATCTGGCGAATAATTTCAGAATGCACAAAACTGCGCTTTGTAACAGGAGAACATGCCGTCGAAAGAGATGGCACAAAGTAACGTCTCCGGAGAGCAAATCAAAGAGCGAGAAGTGGCGCAGACGTTTCCAGACTGTGACTGTTTAGCGAAGAGACGCAGAATTTTCGAACGCCTCTTGAAAGGCCTGCGCCTCTTATTAGCAACTTTAAAGAGATGCCTTTGAAACTCAAATTTAGTATACCTCTTTCCACTTCATGTTCTCCTGATACATTGGCCAAAGTTTGGCGAATATATTCAGAACGCACAAAATTGCGCTTTGTAACAGGAGAACATGCAGTCGAAAGAGATGGCACAAAGTAACGTCTCCGGAGAGCAAATCAAAGAGCGAGGAGTGGCACAGATATTTCGAGACAGTGACTGCTTAACGAAGAGACGCAGAATTTTCGAACGCCTCTTGAAAGGCCTGCGCCTCTTATTAGCAACTTTAAGGCGATGCCTTTGAAGCTGAAATTTAGTATACCTATTTCCACTTCATGTTCTCCTGATATATTGGTCAAAATCTGGTGAATATATTCAGAACGTACAAAATTGCGCTTTGTAACAGGAGATCATGCCGTTGAAAGAGATGGCACAAAGTAACGTCTCCGGAGAGCTAATCAAAGAGCGAGGACTGGCGCAGATGTTTCGAGGCAGTGAATGTTTAACGAAGAGACGCAGAATTTTCGAACGCCTCTTGAAAGGCCTGCGCCTCGTATTGGCAACTTTAAGGAGATGCCTTTGAAGCTCAAATTTAGTATACCTCTTACCACTTCATGTTCTCATGATATATTGGCCAAAATCAGGCGAAAATTTCGAGAATGCACAAAATTGCGCTTTATAACAGGAGAACATGCCGTCGAAAGAAATGGCACAAAATAACGTCTCCGGAGAGCAAATCAATCAGCGAGAACCGGCGCAGATGTTTCGAGACAGTGACTGTTTAACGAAGAGACGCAGAAATTTCGAACGCCTCTTGAAAGGCCTGCGCCTCTTATTAGCAACTTTAAAGAGATGCCTTTGAAGCTCAAATTTAGTATACCTCTTTCCACTTCATGTTCTCCTGATACATTGGCCAAAGTTTGGCGAAAATTTTCACAATGCACGAAATTGGTCTTTGTAACAGGAGAACATGCCGTCGAAAGGGATGGCACAAAGTAACGTCTCCGGAGAGCAAATCAAAGAGCGAGAAGTGGCGCAGATGTTTCGAGACAGTGACTGTTTAACGAAGAGACGCAGAATTTTCGAACGCCTCTTGAATGGCCTCCGCCTCTTATTTCCAACTTTAAGGCGATGCCTTTGAAGCTGATATTTAGTATACCTATTTCCACTTCATGTTCTCATGATATATTGGCCAAAATCTGGCGAATAATTTCAGAATGCACAAAACTGCGCTTTGTAACAGGAGAACATGCCGTCGAAAGAGATGGCACAAAGTAACGTCTCCGGAGAGCAAATCAAAGAGCGAGAAGTGGCGCAGACGTTTCCAGACTGTGACTGTTTAGCGAAGAGACGCAGAATTTTCGAACGCCTCTTGAAAGGCCTGCGCCTCTTATTAGCAACTTTAAAGAGATGCCTTTGAAACTCAAATTTAGTATACCTCTTTCCACTTCATGTTCTCCTGATACATTGGCCAAAGTTTGGCGAATATATTCAGAACGCACAAAATTGCGCTTTGTAACAGGAGAACATGCAGTCGAAAGAGATGGCACAAAGTAACGTCTCCGGAGAGCAAATCAAAGAGCGAGGAGTGGCACAGATATTTCGAGACAGTGACTGCTTAACGAAGAGACGCAGAATTTTCGAACGCCTCTTGAAAGGCCTGCGCCTCTTATTAGCAACTTTAAGGCGATGCCTTTGAAGCTGAAATTTAGTATACCTATTTCCACTTCATGTTCTCCTGATATATTGGCCAAAATCTGGTGAATATATTCAGAACGCACAAAATTGCGCTTTGTAACAGGAGAACATGCCGTCGAAAGAGGTGGCACAAAGTAACGTCTCCGGAGAGCAAATCAAAGAGCGAGAAGTGGCGCAGATGTTTCGAGACTGTGACTGTTTAACGAAGAGACGCAGAATTTTCGAACGCCTCTTGAAAGGCCTGCGCCTCTTATTAGCAACTTTAAGGCGATGCCTTTGAAGCCGAAATTTAGTATACCTCTTTCCACTTCGTGTTCTCATGATATAGTGTCCAAAATCAGGCGAAAATTTCGAGAATGCACAAAATTGTGCTTTGTAACAGGAGAACATGCCATCGAAAGGTATGGCACAAAGTAACGTCTCCAGAGAGCAAATCAATGAGCGAGAAGTGGCGCAGATGTTTCGAGACAGTGACTGTTTAACGAAGAGACGCAGAATTTTCGAACGCCTCTTGCAAGGCCTGCGCCTCTTATTAGCAACTTTAAGGCGATGCCTTTGAAGCCGAAATTTATTATACCTCTTTCCACTTCGTGTTCTCATGATATAGTGGCCAAAATCAGGCGAAAATTTCGAGAATGCACAAAATTGTGCTTTGTAACAGGAGAACATGCCATCGAAAGGGATGGCACTAAGTAACGTCTCCAGAGAGCAAATCAATGAGCGAGAAGTGGCGCAGATGTTTCAAGACAGTGACTGTTTAACGAAGAGAAGCAGAATTTTCGAACGCCTCTTGAAAGGCCTGCGCCTCTTATTTGCAACTTTAAGGCGATGCCTTTGAAACCGAAATCTAGTATACCTCTTTCCACTTCATGTTCTCCTGATATATTGGACAAAATCTGACGAATAATTTCAGAATGCACAAAACTGCGCTTTGTAACAGGAGAACATGCCGTCGAAAGAGATGGCACAAAGTAACGTCTCCGGAGAGCAAATCAAAGAGCGAGAAGTGGCGCAGACGTTTCCAGACTGTGACTGTTTAGCGAAGAGACGCAGAATTTTCGAACGCCTCTTGAAAAGGCCTCCGCCTCTAATTTGCAACTTTAAGGCGATGCCTTTGAAGCTGAAATTTAGTATACCTCTTTCCACTTCATGTTCTCCTGATATATTGGGCAAAATCTGGCGAAAATTATCAGAATGCACAAAATTGTGCTTTGTAACAGGAGAACATGCCATCGAAAGGGATGGCACAAAGTAACGTCTCCAGAGAGCAAATCAATGAGCGAGAAGTGGCGCAGATGTTTCGAGACAGTGACTGTTTAACGAAGAGACGCAGAATTTTCGAACGCCTCTTGAAAGGCCTGCGCCTCGTATTGGCAACTTTAAGGCGATGCCTTTGAAGCTCAAATTTAGTATACCTCTTACCACTTCATGTTCTCATGATATATTGGCCAAAATCAGGCGAAAATTTCGAGAATGCACAAAATTGCGCTTTATAACAGGAGAACATGCCGTCGAAAGAAATGGCACAAAATAACGTCTCCGGAGAGCAAATCAATGAGCGAGAACCGGCGCAGATATTTCGAGACAGTGACTGTTTAACGAAGAGACGAAGAAATTTCGAACGCCTCTTGAAAGGCCTGCGCCTCTTATTAGCAACTTTAAGGCGATGCCTTTGAAGCCGAAATTTAGTATACCTCTTTCCACTTCGTGTTCTCATGATATAGTGGCCAAAATCAGGCGAATATATTCAGAACGCACAAAATTGCGCTTTGTAACAGGAGAACATGCCGTCGAAAGAGATGGCACAAAGTAACGTCTCCGGAGAGCAAATCAAAGAGCGAGAAGTGGCGCAGATGTTTCGAGACAGTGACTGTTTAACGAAGAGACGCAGAATTTTCGAACGCCTCTTGAAAGGCCTGCGCCTCTTATTTGCAACTTTAAGGCGATGCCTTTGAAACCGAAATCTAGTATACCTCTTTCCACTTCATGTTCTCCTGATATATTGGACAAAATCTGGCGAATAATTTCAGAATGCACAAAACTGCGCTTTGTAACAGGAGAACATGCCGTCGAAAGAGATGGCACAAAGTAACGTCTCCGGAGAGCAAATCAAAGAGCGAGAAGTGGCGCAGACGTTTCCAGACTGTGACTGTTTAGCGAAGAGACGCAGAATTTTCGAACGCCTCTTGAAAAGGCCTCCGCCTCTAATTTGCAACTTTAAGGCGATGCCTTTGAAGCTGAAATTTAGTATACCTCTTTCCACTTCATGTTCTCCTGATACATTGGCCAAAGTTTGGCGAAAATTTTCACAATGCACAAAATTGGTCTTTGTAACAGGAGAACATGCAGTCGAAAGAGATGGCACAAAGTAACGTCTCCGGAGAGCAAATCAAAGAGCGAGGAGTGGCACAGATATTTCGAGACAGTGACTGCTTAACGAAGAGACGCAGAATTTTCGAACGCCTCTTGAAAGGCCTGCGCCTCTTATTAGCAACTTTAAGGCGATGCCTTTGAAGCTGAAATTTAGTATACCTATTTCCACTTCATGTTCTCCTGATATATTGGCCAAACTGTGGTGAATATATTCAGAACGCACAAAATTGCGCTTTGTAACAGGAGAACATGCCGTCGAAAGAGGTGGCACAAAGTAACGTCTCCGGAGAGCAAATCAAAGAGCGAGAAGTGGCGCAGATGTTTCGAGACTGTGACTGTTTAACGAAGAGACGCAGAATTTTCGAACGCCTCTTGAAAGGCCTGCGCCTCTTATTAGCAACTTTAAGGCGATGCCTTTGAAGCCGAAATTTAGTATACCTCTTTCCACTTCGTGTTCTCATGATATAGTGGCCAAAATCAGGCGAAAATTTCGAGAATGCACAAAATTGTGCTTTGTAACAGGAGAACATGCCATCGAAAGGGATGGCACAAAGTAACGTCTCCAGAGAGCAAATCAATGAGCGAGAAGTGGCGCAGATGTTTCAAGACAGTGACTGTTTAACGAAGAGAAGCAGAATTTTCGAACGCCTCTTGAAAGGCCTGCGCCTCTTATTTGCAACTTTAAGGCGATGCCTTTGAAACCGAAATCTAGTATACCTCTTTCCACTTCATGTTCTCCTGATATATTGGACAAAATCTGGCGAATAATTTCAGAATGCACAAAACTGCGCTTTGTAACAGGAGAACATGCCGTCGAAAGAGATGGCACAAAGTAACGTCTCCGGAGAGCAAATCAAAGAGCGAGAAGTGGCGCAGACGTTTCCAGACTGTGACTGTTTAACGAAGAGACGCAGAATTTTCGAACGCCTCTTGAAAGGCCTGCGCCTCGTATTGGCAACTTTAAGGCGATGCCTTTGAAGCTCAAATTTAGTATACCTCTTACCACTTCATGTTCTCATGATATATTGGCCAAAATCAGGCGAAAATTTCGAGAATGCACAAAATTGCGCTTTATAACAGGAGAACATGCCGTCGAAAGAAATGGCACAAAATAACGTCTCCGGAGAGCAAATCAATGAGCGAGAACCGGCGCAGATATTTCGAGACAGTGACTGTTTAACGAAGAGACGAAGAAATTTCGAACGCCTCTTGAAAGGCCTGCGCCTCTTATTAGCAACTTTAAGGCGATGCCTTTGAAGCCGAAATTTAGTATACCTCTTTCCACTTCGTGTTCTCATGATATAGTGGCCAAAATCAGGCGAATATATTCAGAACGCACAAAATTGCGCTTTGTAACAGGAGAACATGCCGTCGAAAGAGATGGCACAAAGTAACGTCTCCGGAGAGCAAATCAAAGAGCGAGAAGTGGCGCAGATGTTTCGAGACAGTGACTGTTTAACGAAGAGACGCAGAATTTTCGAACGCCTCTTGAAAGGCCTGCGCCTCTTATTTGCAACTTTAAGGCGATGCCTTTGAAACCGAAATCTAGTATACCTCTTTCCACTTCATGTTCTCCTGATATATTGGACAAAATCTGGCGAATAATTTCAGAATGCACAAAACTGCGCTTTGTAACAGGAGAACATGCCGTCGAAAGAGATGGCACAAAGTAACGTCTCCGGAGAGCAAATCAAAGAGCGAGAAGTGGCGCAGACGTTTCCAGACTGTGACTGTTTAGCGAAGAGACGCAGAATTTTCGAACGCCTCTTGAAAAGGCCTCCGCCTCTAATTTGCAACTTTAAGGCGATGCCTTTGAAGCTGAAATTTAGTATACCTCTTTCCACTTCATGTTCTCCTGATACATTGGCCAAAGTTTGGCGAAAATTTTCACAATGCACAAAATTGGTCTTTGTAACAGGAGAACATGCCGTCGAAAGGGATGGCACAAAGTAACGTCTTCGGAGAGCAAATCAAAGAGCGAGAAGTGGCGCAGATGTTTCGAGACAGTGACTGTTTAACGAAGAGACGCAGAATTTTCGAACGCCTCTTGCAAGGCCTGCGCCTCTTATTAGCAACTTTAAGGCGATGCCTTTGAAGCCGAAATTTATTATACCTCTTTCCACTTCGTGTTCTCATGATATAGTGGCCAAAATCAGGCGAAAATTTCGAGAATGCACAAAATTGTGCTTTGTAACAGGAGAACATGCCATCGAAAGGGATGGCACAAAGTAACGTCTCCAGAGAGCAAATCAATGAGCGAGAAGTGGCGCAGATGTTTCAAGACAGTGACTGTTTAACGAAGAGAAGCAGAATTTTCGAACGCCTCTTGAAAGGCCTGCGCCTCTTATTTGCAACTTTAAGGCGATGCCTTTGAAACCGAAATCTAGTATACCTCTTTCCACTTCATGTTCTCCTGATATATTGGACAAAATCTGGCGAATAATTTCAGAATGCACAAAACTGCGCTTTGTAACAGGAGAACATGCCGTCGAAAGAGATGGCACAAAGTAACGTCTCCGGAGAGCAAATCAAAGAGCGAGAAGTGGCGCAGACGTTTCCAGACTGTGACTGTTTAGCGAAGAGACGCAGAATTTTCGAACGCCTCTTGAAAAGGCCTCCGCCTCTAATTTGCAACTTTAAGGCGATGCCTTTGAAGCTGAAATTTAGTATACCTCTTTCCACTTCATGTTCTCCTGATATATTGGGCAAAATCTGGCGAAAATTATCAGAATGCACAAAATTGTGCTTTGTAACAGGAGAACATGCCATCGAAAGGGATGGCACAAAGTAACGTCTCCAGAGAGCAAATCAATGAGCGAGAAGTGGCGCAGATGTTTCGAGACAGTGACTGTTTAACGAAGAGACGCAGAATTTTCGAACGCCTCTTGAAAGGCCTGCGCCTCGTATTGGCAACTTTAAGGCGATGCCTTTGAAGCTCAAATTTAGTATACCTCTTACCACTTCATGTTCTCATGATATATTGGCCAAAATCAGGCGAAAATTTCGAGAATGCACAAAATTGCGCTTTATAACAGGAGAACATGCCGTCGAAAGAAATGGCACAAAATAACGTCTCCGGAGAGCAAATCAATGAGCGAGAACCGGCGCAGATATTTCGAGACAGTGACTGTTTAACGAAGAGACGAAGAAATTTCGAACGCCTCTTGAAAGGCCTGCGCCTCTTATTAGCAACTTTAAGGCGATGCCTTTGAAGCCGAAATTTAGTATACCTCTTTCCACTTCGTGTTCTCATGATATAGTGGCCAAAATCAGGCGAATATATTCAGAACGCACAAAATTGCGCTTTGTAACAGGAGAACATGCCGTCGAAAGAGATGGCACAAAGTAACGTCTCCGGAGAGCAAATCAAAGAGCGAGAAGTGGCGCAGATGTTTCGAGACAGTGACTGTTTAACGAAGAGACGCAGAATTTTCGAACGCCTCTTGAAAGGCCTGCGCCTCTTATTTGCAACTTTAAGGCGATGCCTTTGAAACCGAAATCTAGTATACCTCTTTCCACTTCATGTTCTCCTGATATATTGGACAAAATCTGGCGAATAATTTCAGAATGCACAAAACTGCGCTTTGTAACAGGAGAACATGCCGTCGAAAGAGATGGCACAAAGTAACGTCTCCGGAGAGCAAATCAAAGAGCGAGAAGTGGCGCAGACGTTTCCAGACTGTGACTGTTTAGCGAAGAGACGCAGAATTTTCGAACGCCTCTTGAAAAGGCCTCCGCCTCTAATTTGCAACTTTAAGGCGATGCCTTTGAAGCTGAAATTTAGTATACCTCTTTCCACTTCATGTTCTCCTGATACATTGGCCAAAGTTTGGCGAAAATTTTCACAATGCACAAAATTGGTCTTTGTAACAGGAGAACATGCCGTCGAAAGGGATGGCACAAAGTAACGTCTTCGGAGAGCAAATCAAAGAGCGAGAAGTGGCGCAGATGTTTCGAGACAGTGACTGTTTAACGAAGAGACGCAGAATTTTCGAACGCCTCTTGAAAGGCCTGCGCCTCTTATTAGCAACTTTAAGGCGATGCCTTTGAAGCCGAAATTTAGTATACCTCTTACCACTTCATGTTCTCATGATATATTGGCCAAAATCAGGCGAAAATTTCGAGAATGCACAAAATTGCGCTTTATAACAGGAGAACATGCCGTCGAAAGAAATGGCACAAAATAACGTCTCCGGAGAGCAAATCAATGAGCGAGAACCGGCGCAGATATTTCGAGACAGTGACTGTTTAACGAAGAGACGCAGAAATTTCGAACGCCTCTTGAAAGGCCTGCGCCTCTTATTAGCAACTTTAAGGCGATGCCTTTGAAGCCGAAATTTAGTATACCTCTTTCCACTTCGTGTTCTCATGATATAGTGGCCAAAATCAGGCGAATATATTCAGAACGCACAAAATTGCGCTTTGTAACAGGAGAACATGCCGTCGAAAGAGATGGCACAAAGTAACGTCTCCGGAGAGCAAATCAAAGAGCGAGAAGTGGCGCAGATGTTTCGAGACAGTGACTGTTTAACGAAGAGACGCAGAATTTTCGAACGCCTCTTGAAAGGCCTGCGCCTCTTATTTGCAACTTTAAGGCGATGCCTTTGAAGCCGAAATTTAGTATACCTCTTTCCACTTCATGTTCTCCTGATATATTGGACGAAATCTGGCGAATATTTTCAGAATGCACAAAACTGCGCTTTGTAACAGGAGAACATGCCGTCGAAAGAGATGGCACAAAGTAACGTCTCCGGAGAGCAAATCAAAGAGCGAGGAGTGGCACAGATATTTCGAGACAGTGACTGTTTAACGAAGAGACGCAGAATTTTCGAACGCCTCTTGCAAGGCCTGCGCCTCTTATTAGCAACTTTAAGGCGATGCCTTTGAAGCCGAAATTTATTATACCTCTTTCCACTTCGTGTTCTCATGATATAGTGGCCAAAATCAGGCGAAAATTTCGAGAATGCACAAAATTGTGCTTTGTAACAGGAGAACATGCCATCGAAAGGGATGGCACAAAGTAACGTCTCCAGAGAGCAAATCAATGAGCGAGAAGTGGCGCAGATGTTTCAAGACAGTGACTGTTTAACGAAGAGAAGCAGAATTTTCGAACGCCTCTTGAAAGGCCTGCGCCTCTTATTTGCAACTTTAAGGCGATGCCTTTGAAACCGAAATCTAGTATACCTCTTTCCACTTCATGTTCTCCTGATATATTGGACAAAATCTGGCGAATAATTTCAGAATGCACAAAACTGCGCTTTGTAACAGGAGAACATGCCGTCGAAAGAGATGGCACAAAGTAACGTCTCCGGAGAGCAAATCAAAGAGCGAGAAGTGGCGCAGACGTTTCCAGACTGTGACTGTTTAGCGAAGAGACGCAGAATTTTCGAACGCCTCTTGAAAAGGCCTCCGCCTCTAATTTGCAACTTTAAGGCGATGCCTTTGAAGCTGAAATTTAGTATACCTCTTTCCACTTCATGTTCTCCTGATATATTGGGCAAAATCTGGCGAAAATTATCAGAATGCACAAAATTGTGCTTTGTAACAGGAGAACATGCCATCGAAAGGGATGGCACAAAGTAACGTCTCCAGAGAGCAAATCAATGAGCGAGAAGTGGCGCAGATGTTTCGAGACAGTGACTGTTTAACGAAGAGACGCAGAATTTTCGAACGCCTCTTGAAAGGCCTGCGCCTCGTATTGGCAACTTTAAGGCGATGCCTTTGAAGCTCAAATTTAGTATACCTCTTACCACTTCATGTTCTCATGATATATTGGCCAAAATCAGGCGAAAATTTCGAGAATGCACAAAATTGCGCTTTATAACAGGAGAACATGCCGTCGAAAGAAATGGCACAAAATAACGTCTCCGGAGAGCAAATCAATGAGCGAGAACCGGCGCAGATATTTCGAGACAGTGACTGTTTAACGAAGAGACGAAGAAATTTCGAACGCCTCTTGAAAGGCCTGCGCCTCTTATTAGCAACTTTAAGGCGATGCCTTTGAAGCCGAAATTTAGTATACCTCTTTCCACTTCGTGTTCTCATGATATAGTGGCCAAAATCAGGCGAATATATTCAGAACGCACAAAATTGCGCTTTGTAACAGGAGAACATGCCGTCGAAAGAGATGGCACAAAGTAACGTCTCCGGAGAGCAAATCAAAGAGCGAGAAGTGGCGCAGATGTTTCGAGACAGTGACTGTTTAACGAAGAGACGCAGAATTTTCGAACGCCTCTTGAAAGGCCTGCGCCTCTTATTTGCAACTTTAAGGCGATGCCTTTGAAACCGAAATCTAGTATACCTCTTTCCACTTCATGTTCTCCTGATATATTGGACAAAATCTGGCGAATAATTTCAGAATGCACAAAACTGCGCTTTGTAACAGGAGAACATGCCGTCGAAAGAGATGGCACAAAGTAACGTCTCCGGAGAGCAAATCAAAGAGCGAGAAGTGGCGCAGACGTTTCCAGACTGTGACTGTTTAGCGAAGAGACGCAGAATTTTCGAACGCCTCTTGAAAAGGCCTCCGCCTCTAATTTGCAACTTTAAGGCGATGCCTTTGAAGCTGAAATTTAGTATACCTCTTTCCACTTCATGTTCTCCTGATACATTGGCCAAAGTTTGGCGAAAATTTTCACAATGCACAAAATTGGTCTTTGTAACAGGAGAACATGCCGTCGAAAGGGATGGCACAAAGTAACGTCTTCGGAGAGCAAATCAAAGAGCGAGAAGTGGCGCAGATGTTTCGAGACAGTGACTGTTTAACGAAGAGACGCAGAATTTTCGAACGCCTCTTGAAAGGCCTGCGCCTCTTATTAGCAACTTTAAGGCGATGCCTTTGAAGCCGAAATTTAGTATACCTCTTACCACTTCATGTTCTCATGATATATTGGCCAAAATCAGGCGAAAATTTCGAGAATGCACAAAATTGCGCTTTATAACAGGAGAACATGCCGTCGAAAGAAATGGCACAAAATAACGTCTCCGGAGAGCAAATCAATGAGCGAGAACCGGCGCAGATATTTCGAGACAGTGACTGTTTAACGAAGAGACGCAGAAATTTCGAACGCCTCTTGAAAGGCCTGCGCCTCTTATTAGCAACTTTAAGGCGATGCCTTTGAAGCCGAAATTTAGTATACCTCTTTCCACTTCGTGTTCTCATGATATAGTGGCCAAAATCAGGCGAATATATTCAGAACGCACAAAATTGCGCTTTGTAACAGGAGAACATGCCGTCGAAAGAGATGGCACAAAGTAACGTCTCCGGAGAGCAAATCAAAGAGCGAGAAGTGGCGCAGATGTTTCGAGACAGTGACTGTTTAACGAAGAGACGCAGAATTTTCGAACGCCTCTTGAAAGGCCTGCGCCTCTTATTTGCAACTTTAAGGCGAGGCCTTTGAAGCCGAAATTTAGTATACCTCTTTCCACTTCATGTTCTCCTGATATATTGGACGAAATCTGGCGAATATTTTCAGAATGCACAAAACTGCGCTTTGTAACAGGAGAACATGCCGTCGAAAGAGATGGCACAAAGTAACGTCTCCGGAGAGCAAATCAAAGAGCGAGGAGTGGCACAGATATTTCGAGACAGTGACTGCTTAACGAAGAGACGCAGAATTTTCGAACGCCTCTTGAAAGGCCTGCGCCTCTTATTAGCAACTTTAAGGCGATGCCTTTGAAGCTCAAATTTAGTAAACCTCTTTCCACTTCATGTTCTCCTGATATATTGGACAAAATCTGGCGAATAATTTCAGAATGCACAAAACTGCGCTTTGTAACAGGAGAACATGCCGTCGAAAGAGATGGCACATAGTAACGTCTCCGGAGAGCAAATCAAAGAGCGAGAAGTGGCGCAGATGTTTCGAGACTGTGACTGTTTAACGAAGAGACGCAGAATTTTCGAACGGCCTCTTGAAAGGCCTGCGCCTCTTATTAGCAACTTTAAGGCGATGCCTTTGAAGCCGAAATTTAGTATACCTCTTTCCACTTCGTGTTCTCATGATATAGTGTCCAAAATCAGGCGAAAATTTCGAGAATGCACAAAATTGTGCTTTGTAACAGGAGAACATGCCATCGAAAGGGATGGCACAAAGTAACGTCTCCAGAGAGCAAATCAATGAGCGAGAAGTGGCGCAGATGTTTCAAGACAGTGACTGTTTAACGAAGAGACGCAGAATTTTCGAACGCCTCTTGAAAGGCCTGCGCCTCTTATTGCAACTTTAAGGCGATGCCTTTGAAACCGAAATCTAGTATACCTCTTTCCACTTCATGTTCTCCTGATATATTGGACAAAATCTGGCGAATAATTTCAGAATGCACAAAACTGCGCTTTGTAACAGGAGAACATGCCGTCGAAAGAGATGGCACAAAGTAACGTCTCCGGAGAGCAAATCAAAGAGCGAGAAGTGGCGCAGACGTTTCCAGACTGTGACTGTTTAGCGAAGAGACGCAGAATTTTCGAACGCCTCTTGAAAAGGCCTCCGCCTCTAATTTGCAACTTTAAGGCGATGCCTTTGAAGCTGAAATTTAGTATACCTCTTTCCACTTCATGTTCTCCTGATATATTGGGCAAAATCTGGCGAAAATTATCAGAATGCACAAAATTGTGCTTTGTAACAGGAGAACATGCCATCGAAAGGGATGGCACAAAGTAACGTCTCCAGAGAGCAAATCAATGAGCGAGAAGTGGCGCAGATGTTTCGAGACAGTGACTGTTTAACGAAGAGACGCAGAATTTTCGAACGCCTCTTGAAAGGCCTGCGCCTCGTATTGGCAACTTTAAGGCGATGCCTTTGAAGCTCAAATTTAGTATACCTCTTACCACTTCATGTTCTCATGATATATTGGCCAAAATCAGGCGAAAATTTCGAGAATGCACAAAATTGCGCTTTATAACAGGAGAACATGCCGTCGAAAGAAATGGCACAAAATAACGTCTCCGGAGAGCAAATCAATGAGCGAGAACCGGCGCAGATATTTCGAGACAGTGACTGTTTAACGAAGAGACGCAGAAATTTCGAACGCCTCTTGAAAGGCCTGCGCCTCTTATTAGCAACTTTAAGGCGATGCCTTTGAAGCCGAAATTTAGTATACCTCTTTCCACTTCGTGTTCTCATGATATAGTGGCCAAAATCAGGCGAATATATTCAGAACGCACAAAATTGCGCTTTGTAACAGGAGAACATGCCGTCGAAAGAGATGGCACAAAGTAACGTCTCCGGAGAGCAAATCAAAGAGCGAGAAGTGGCGCAGATGTTTCGAGACAGTGACTGTTTAACGAAGAGACGCAGAATTTTCGAACGCCTCTTGAAAGGCCTGCGCCTCTTATTTGCAACTTTAAGGCGATGCCTTTGAAGCCGAAATTTAGTATACCTCTTTCCACTTCATGTTCTCCTGATATATTGGACGAAATCTGGCGAATATTTTCAGAATGCACAAAACTGCGCTTTGTAACAGGAGAACATGCCGTCGAAAGAGATGGCACAAAGTAACGTCTCCGGAGAGCAAATCAAAGAGCGAGGAGTGGCACAGATATTTCGAGACAGTGACTGCTTAACGAAGAGACGCAGAATTTTCGAACGCCTCTTGAAAGGCTTGCGCCTCTTATTAGCATCTTTAAGGCGATGCATTTGAAGCTGAAATTTAGTATACCTCTTTCCACTTCATGTTCTCCTGATACATTGGCCAAAGTTTGGCGAAAATTTTCACAATGCACAAAATTGGGCTTTGTAACAGGAGAACATGCCGTCGAAAGGGATGGCACAAAGTAACGTCTCCGGAGAGCAAATCAAAGAGCGAGGACTGGCGCAGATGTTTCGAGACAGTGACTGTTTAACGAAGAGACGCAGAATTTTCGAACGCCTCTTGAAAGTCCTGCGCCTCGTATTGGCAACTTTAAGGCGATGCCTTTGAAGCTCAAATTTAGTATACCTCTTACCACTTCATGTTCTCCTGATATATTGGCCAAAATCTGTCGAATATTTTCAGAATGCACAAAATTGCGCTTTGTAACAGGAGATCATGCCGTTGAAAGAGATGGCACAAAGTAACGTCTCCGGAGAGCAAATCAAAGAGCGAGGACTGGCGCAGATGTTTCGAGGCAGTGACTGTTTAACGAAGAGACGCAGAATTTTCGAACGCCTCTTGAAAGGCCTCCGCCTCTTATTTCCAACTTTAAGGCGATGCCTTTGACGCTGAAATTTAGTATACCTATTTCCACTTCATGTTCTCATGATATATTGGCCAAAATCTGGCGAAAATTTTCAGCATGCACAAAATTGCGCTTTATAACAGGAGAACATGCCGTCGAAAGAAATGGCACAAAATAACGTCTCCGGAGAGCAAATCAATGAGCGAGAACCGGCGCAGATGTTTCGAGACAGTGACTGTTTAACGAAGAGACGCAGAAATTTCGAACGCCTCTTGAAAGGCCTGCGCCTCTTATTAGCAACTTTAAAGAGATGCCTTTGAAGCTCAAATTTAGTATACCTCTTTCCACTTCATGTTCTCCTGATACATTGGCCAAAGTTTGGCGAAAATTTTCACAATGCACAAAATTGGTCTTTGTAACAGGAGAACATGCCGTCGAAAGGGATGGCACAAAGTAACGTCTTCGGAGAGCAAATCAAAGAGCGAGAGGTGGCGCAGATGTTTCGAGACAGTGACTGTTTAACGAAGAGACGCAGAATTTTCGAACGCCTCTTGAAAGGCCTGCGCCTCTTATTAGCAACTTTAAGGCGATGCCTTTGAAGCCGAAATTTAGTATACCTCTTTCCACTTCGTGTTCTCATGATATAGTGGCCAAAATCAGGCGAATATATTCAGAACGCACAAAATTGCGCTTTGTAACAGGAGATCATGCCGTTGAAATAGATGGCACAAAGTAACGTCTCCGGAGAGCTAATCAAAGAGCGAGGACTGGCGCAGATGTTTCGAGGCAGTGAATGTTTAACGAAGAGACGCAGAATTTTCGAACGCCTCTTGAATGGCCTCCGCCTCTTATTTCCAACTTTAAGGCGATGCCTTTGAAGCTGATATTTAGTATACCTATTTCCACTTCATGTTCTCATGATATATTGGCCAAAATCTGGCGAAAATTTTCAGCATGCACAAAATTGCGCTTTATAACAGGAGAACATGCCGTCGAAAGAAATGGCACAAAGTAAAGTCTCCGGAGAGCAAATCAATGAGCGAGAAGTGGCGCAGATGTTTCGAGACAGTGACTGTTTAACGAAGAGACGCAGAATTTTCGAACGCCCCTTGAAAGGCCTGCGCCTCGTATTGGCAACTATAAGGAGATGCCTTTGAAGCTCAAATTTAGTATACCTCTTTCCACTTCATGTTCTCCTGATACATTGGCCAAAGTTTGGCGAAAATTTTCACAATGCACAAAATTGGGCTTTGTAACAGGAGAACATGCCGTCGAAAGGGATGGCACAAAGTAACGTCTCCGGAGAGCAAATCAAAGAGCGAGAAGTGGCGCAGATGTTTCGAGACAGTGACTGTTTAACGAAGAGACGCAGAATTTTCGAACGCCTCTTGCAAGGCCTGCGCCTCTTATTAGCAACTTTAAGGCGATGCCTTTGAAGCCGAAATTTATTATACCTCTTTCCACTTCGTGTTCTCATGATATAGTGGCCAAAATCAGGCGAAAATTTCGAGAATGCACAAAATTGTGCTTTGTAACAGGAGAACATGCCATCGAAAGGGATGGCACAAAGTAACGTCTCCAGAGAGCAAATCAATGAGCGAGAAGTGGCGCAGATGTTTCAAGACAGTGACTGTTTAACGAAGAGACGCAGAATTTTCGAACGCCTCTTGAAAGGCCTGCGCCTCGTATTGGCAACTTTAAAGAGATGCCTTTGAAGCTCAAATTTAGTATACCTCTTTCCACTTCATGTTCTCATGATACATTGGCCAAAGTTTGGCGATAATTTTCAGAATGCACAAAATTGTGCTTTGTAACAGGAGAACATGCCATCGAAAGGGATGGCACAAAGTAACGTCTCCAGAGAGCAAATCAATGAGCGAGAAGTGACGCAGATGTTTCAAGACAGTGACTGTTTAACGAAGAGACGCAGAATTTTCGAACGCCTCTTGAAAGGCCTGCGCCTCTTATTTGCAACTTTAAGGCAATGCCTTTGAAGCCGAAATTTAGTATACCTCTTTCCACTTCATGTTCTCCTGATATATTGGACAAAATCTGGCGAATAATTTCAGAATGCACAAAACTGCGCTTTGTAACAGGAGAACATGCCGTCGAAAGAGATGGCACAAAGTAACGTCTCCGGAGAGCAAATCAAAGAGCGAGAAGTGGCGCAGATGTTTCGAGACAGTGACTGTTTAACGAAGAGACGCAGAATTTTCGAACGCCTCTTGAAAGGCCTGCGCCTCGTATTGGCAACTTTAAGGCGATGCCTTTGAAGCTCAAATTTAGTATACCTCTTACCACTTCATGTTCTCATGATATATTGGCCAAAATCAGGCGAAAATTTCGAGAATGCACAAAATTGCGCTTTATAACAGGAGAACATGCCGTCGAAAGAAATGGCACAAAATAACGTCTCCGGAGAGCAAATCAATGAGCGAGAACCGGCGCAGATGTTTCGAGACAGTGACTGTTTAACGAAGAGACGCAGAATTTCGAACGCCTCTTGAAAGGCCTGCGCCTCGTATTGGCAACTTTAAGGAGATGCCTTTGAAGCTCAAATTTAGTATACCTCTTTCCACTTCATGTTCTCCTGATACATTGGCCAAAGTTTGGCGAAAATTTTCACAATGCACAAAATTGGGCTTTGTAACAGGAGAACATGCCGTCGAAAGGGATGGCACAAAGTAACGTCTCCGGAGAGCTAATCAAAGAGCGAGGACTGGCGCAGATGTTTCGAGACAGTGACTGTTTAACGAAGAGACGCAGAACTTTCGAACGCCTCTTGAAAGGCCTGCGCCTCGTATTGGCAACTTTAAGGAGATGCCTTTGAAGCTCAAATTTAGTATACCTCTTTCCACTTCATGTTCTCCTGATACATTGGCCATAGTTTGGCGAAAATTTTCACAATGCACAAAATTGGGCTTTGTAACAGGAGAACATGCCGTCGAAAGGGATGGCACAAAGTAACGTCTCCGGAGAGCAAATCAAAGAGCGAGAAGTGGCGCAGATGTTTCGAGACAGTGACTGTTTAACGAAGAGACGCAGAATTTTCGAACGCCTCTTGAAAGGCCTGCGCCTCTTATTAGCAACTTTAAGGCGATGCCTTTGAAGCCGAAATTTAGTATACCTCTTTCCACTTCGTGTTCTCATGATATAGTGGCCAAAATCAGGCGAATATATTCAGAACGCACAAAATTGCGCTTTGTAACAGGAGATCATGCCGTTGAAAGAGATGGCACAAAGTAACGTCTCCGGAGAGCTAATCAAAGAGCGAGGACTGGCGCAGATGTTTCGAGGCAGTGAATGTTTAACGAAGAGACGCAGAATTTTCGAACGCCTCTTGAATGGCCTCCGCCTCTTATTTCCAACTTTAAGGCGATGCCTTTGAAGCTGATATTTAGTATACCTATTTCCACTTCATGTTCTCATGATATATTGGCCAAAATCTGGCGAAAATTTTCAGCATGCACAAAATTGCGCTTTATAACAGGAGAACATGCCGTCGAAAGAAATGGCACAAAGTAAAGTCTCCGGAGAGCAAATCAATGAGCGAGAAGTGGCGCAGATGTTTCAAGACAGTGACTGTTTAACGAAGAGACGCAGAATTTTCGAACGCCTCTTGAAAGGCCTGCGCCTCTTATTTGCAACTTTAAAGCAATGCCTTTGAAGCCGAAATTTAGTATACCTCTTTCCACTTCATGTTCTCCTGATATATTGGACAAAATCTGGCGAATAATTTCAGAATGCACAAAACTGCGCTTTGTAACAGGAGAACATGCCGTCGAAAGAGATGGCACAAAGTAACGTCTCCGGAGAGCAAATCAAAGAGCGAGAAGTGGCGCAGACGTTTCCAGACTGTGACTGTTTAGCGAAGAGACGCAGAATTTTCGAACGCCTCTTGAAAGGCCTCCGCCTCTAATTTGCAACTTTAAGGCGATGCCTTTGAAGCTGAAATTTAGTATACCTCTTTCCACTTCATGTTCTCCTGATATATTGGGCAAAATCTGGCGAAAATTATCAGAATGCACAAAATTGTGCTTTGTAACAGGGAGAACATGCCATCGAAAGGGATGGCACAAAGTAACGTCTCCAGAGAGCAAATCAATGAGCGAGAAGTGGCGCAGATGTTTCGAGACAGTGACTGTTTAACGAAGAGACGCAGAATTTTCGAACGCCTCTTGAAAGGCCTGCGCCTCGTATTGGCAACTTTAAGGCGATGCCTTTGAAGCTCAAATTTAGTATACCTCTTACCACTTCATGTTCTCATGATATATTGGCCAAAATCCGGCGAAAATTTCGAGAATGCACAAAATTGCGCTTTATAACAGGAGAACATGCCGTCGAAAGAAATGGCACAAAATAACGTCTCCGGAGAGCAAATCAATGAGCGAGAACCGGCGCAGATGTTTCGAGACAGTGACTGTTTAACGAAGAGACGCAGAAATTTCGAACGCCTCTTGAAAGGCCTGCGCCTCTTATTAGCAACTTTAAAGAGATGCCTTTGAAGCTCAAATTTAGTATACCTCTTTCCACTTCATGTTCTCCTGATACATTGGCCAAAGTTTGGCGAAAATTTTCACAATGCACAAAATTGGTCTTAGTAACAGGAGAACATGCCGTCGAAAGGGATGGCACAAAGTAACGTCTCCGGAGAGCAAATCAAAGAGCGAGAAGTGGCGCAGATGTTTCGAGACAGTGACTGTTTAACGAAGAGACGCAGAATTTTCGAACGCCTCTTGAATGGCCTCCGCCTCTTATTTCCAACTTTAAGGCGATGCCTTTGAAGCTGATATTTAGTATACCTATTTCCACTTCATGTTCTCATGATATATTGGCCAAAATCTGGCGAAAATTTTCAGCATGCACAAAATTGCGCTTTATTGTCACGTCCCGGGTGAGGTCTTTTGGGAACGATGACATTAGGAAAGGAGAAAGACAGGCGCGAATCTAAAATCCAGCACTCTGAGATTTTGGGGGAAGACCAGGCGCGAATATTAAATCCGTCACACTGAGGGTTTGGAAGGAACTTAGGCGCGAATCTTGAATCCAGCACACTGAGGGTTTGAAAGGAATTCAGGCGCGAATCTATAATCCAGCACACTGAGGGTTTGAAAGGAATTCAGCCGCGAATCTATAATCCAGCACACTGAGGGTTTGGAAGGAGAGGAACGTCAGGCGCGAATCTTGAATCCAGCACACTGAGGGTTTTGAAAGAGAGGAACGTCAGGCGCGAATCTTGAATCCAGCACACTGAGGATTTTGAAGGAATTCAGGCGCGAATCTATAATCCAGCACACTAATCGTTTTACAGGGAGGAACGCCAGGCGCGAATCTATAATCCAGCACACTAGTCGACCAGGGAAGTTTAAAGGCTAGAGCGTATTTGGGGAACACCCGTTAGCACTTTGTTTTGGTTTACGTAATATCAGATTTACCGTTGCATAGGCACAAAAAGTTTCCTCGTAATATTTCTTGAGAAATTCGTCTATACGTGCAGCTATGCAAGGGAATGTTAGTAAACACTGTCACTGTTCTCTAGTTCGCGATCCGCGATCAGCTGTTTCGCCGACTCGTTGGTTTGTATCTTAGTACGTTCGTAACTAATGGTTGAACACAAACAACTTGAAGCAAGATTTTAAACAAAGCGATTTATTAACTTCGTTAATCGGTTATTATAATCGTGCGAGGGGGCTTTTAGAATTGGCACAATATTTGTAATATGGTTATAACATTTAATATATATATATGGACATGAGATACAATATAAGTCGTTTAATAATGATCGTTAATAATAATAATATGTTAAGATTGCGATAAGCAGTTATAATAGAATAGTAAGATTGCGATAAGCAGTTATAAACAAAATAATAGAATAGTAAGATTGCGATAAGCAGTTATAAATGAAATAATTGAATAGTAAGATTGCGATAAGCAGTTATAAACAAAATAATAGAATAGTATGGTATGGTGGTGATATGCACAATAATATTAAGTAATATAAATGGCTTACGGTGATCGTCGAACACTGAGTTTAATATTAACACTTTTAAGATATACTTTTCAAGAAAGCCTTCTACCTAAGAGGTTTCTGTCGAAGAAAGAGCGCTCGGCCTGTCAGGACCTCATATTTATGTACTTTTCACAGGAGTATTGTGGGGTACGCGCGGTAAAGACCTTGACACATTTCGGTTTAAGACGCAGTAGGACTTCCGGGGTTTTTACAAACGGTACGTCTATTAATAGACGTATTTATGTCACGTACGCCAAATATACGTCGCAATTAGGTTTCTGGGGTTTTTATGACTGCGAAAAGAGATACTCAACTCATCGAATGGATTTCGGGTGTTTTACGGGAAAGGGGTTATTAGAGTGGCTTGGACTTCATGAGTCGTAAAGAGGGGGTTGAGACTTGGTCTCGATTTAAGAGGGATTTGTAATGAGGGACTTGTTTGAATTTGTTTTTGGAGGGAATGATTCGTGCCTTGTAAGACGAATAGGCGAAGAGGGTTTTGAAACGATCATCTCGTGATGGGGACCGCTAAGGTACATCAGCGAGGTGGAGGTTTGTATTGATCATCCTGTGTTGTTGACCGCTAAGGTGCAACATCAAGGTGATCGGCGATTGAGGAGATGGGGTAGAAGTTGAGTTTGATAGACTTTAGTGGAGTGATTTTGAGGTTTACTAGTGGAATTGGGAATAGGAAACGCGCGAAAAATTGTGGGACGTTACACCTCCCCCCTTATATGAAGAAATGTGTACATTTCTTAACATAGGGTTAGGGTGTCTTGAAATGCGGAGGAAAAGAAAAATAAAATAAAATGTACCGTTTTGGAAAAAATAAAAATAAAATGGTTTGGAAATAATAAAATAAAATAAAATATATAGCCTATTTGGCGTAAAAGAAAAGTAAAATAAGAGATGAGAATAATAATAATAGAAAATATAAAAGAATTGATTGTATTAGGAAAGAAAAAAAAAAAAAAAAAAAAAACATTTACTTATACTTAAAAATAATATGTATATATATATGTATATAAAAGAAATAGAAAATAAGGAATATTCACAAGGAAGGATGTACAAGGAAGGATAGAATTAAGGAAAGGAATTTTGGAAGGATTAGTATGGAGGAAAGGAATATTCGAGGATTGAGTAGGAGGGGTCGTCCAGGATGAACGTGAGGTCGTAACCACTCTGATAGAGGTCATCGAACCATTTTAAAAATTCGGGCGTCAGCTCTGTGTGGTCTGGGACCTTAGTCGCTGACCCCGTATTCAAAATCTCCACGACACCTGGGGGTGGAGGGATGACGGAGGGAACTTGGGAGGTGGAAGGTTGAGGAGAGGGTTGGAATTGAACGGGAGGGGGGTAATATATAGGAGGGGAATGGGAGAGTACCTCCTCGGGTATTGAAGGGCGAAATGGGGGTATTGGGTCCATCGACGTCCTCATGGGGGAATCATCAATAGTGATGACCTCCGGTTCTGCCTCCCTGATGACGATGTTCGACGTCACCTTCGGGAGAAGCTGTGAGGCGCTCCCTTCCTCCTTCATGGCCCTCTGGCGCAGCCACCGTATGTGGGAGAGCTTTCTTTTGAGGCCTCCCCCATGGGTCCTAGGCCCACTGGGTTTATGGGCCCTTTTATGAGGCATGGTGCGATCTAAGAAACGAGGTGATTTAATGTTCTTTTCTCTATAATTTATGATTAGGGTCAACCGGGGTTTTCGCGTATTTGACCAAGACGCGCCTTATTCGCGTGTATAATTTTTGTATTCCCTTTCCATGATATTTTTAAATTCTGAGAGGGGATTACCTCTAATATCGTGTGAGGGCCAGAGTATTGATCTCCGAATTTTCCCTTTCGGGGTTCTATTAATACGAAAATCGAGTCGCCCGGTTTAAAGGTCTTCTCGCTTATGTGTCTATCGTAGTACTTTTTATAACGGAGTTTTGATTGATTTAACTTTTCTGCTGCAGCGGTTTGCAGTTCTTGCATCCTTATGTTTAATTTCGAGAGGTATTGACTATAAGTTTCATTTTCAAAGTCTTCGGGCATTCTTTTCCGACTGGGTACCCGGGCTATTTTACCGAACACTAATTCATGTGGAGTGTATCCAGTGCCCTCGTGGACGCTGGTATTATAAGAGAACGCGGCCATGTCGGTCCATTCGTCCCAGTCACTGTATCTACCGATAAACATTTTCAAATATTCTGTTAGGACAAGGTGCGATCGCTCTAGAGAGCCGTTAGTCTGTGGGTGAAAAGCTGTGGTTCGGAATTGTTCAATTTTAAATTTTTGCGCGATAGTTTTCATGAGTTTACCAGTAAAATTAGCTCCTTGGTCAGTGAGGATGGCTCTGGGAGCTCCGAATTGACAGATAAACTTTCTTATAAATGCATCTGCAATTTTTTCCGACGTCGATTGTTTGAGTGGTTCACACACGAAATATTTAGTTAATAAATCTTGCATGGTTAATATGTAGGTATTTCCTTCTCTCGTGGTGGGTAACGGTCCTACTATATCTAAGGCTATTTTATCAAAGGCGCGTCCAGGCGTGTCTGTAAGGATCATTGGTTGCCTGGTTTTAACACGAACGAGTTTCTTCCGCATACAGTCTTCGCATTTTCGAATATAATCTTCAACGGCTTTCTTCATTCCTTTCCAGAAATAGTGGTGTCTAATTCGGTTATAGGTTTTTGTTACTCCTTTATGTCCAGCTAATGCAGACGCGTGATTTTCTGTAATAATGCTTTGTCTCTTTGATTCTTCGGGGATCTGAACTATTTGTAGGCATATTGTGACCTCGATGTCTTCCTCGTCGACGGTTTCGAGAATGTCCATAATAATATCTTGCCAACTTAGCTGATCAATGTTTGTCGTTTTGGCAATACTGAATGAATATATAGTTAACTCACGTACTACATCCCTAAGAGAAGAAAGGGCTGTTCTCCAATTTGTCGTGGTTAGGGGAATATTTTGTGTTTCCTTGATAACTAACCCTACGAGAATTTGTCCCTTTTTATATGACACATGAGCCCTGCCCAGAGTGAGTTCGTTTGCTATTGTCAGTTCTCCTGCTTCTTGTAACTGTTTAGCTCCTTCGTCGCAAGGTTTCCCATCGGCACTCAAAAGGAAGACGAGCGTTTCTTTACGTAGGGACAATGGGTCGCGACTGATGGACGGTACTATTCTGATTTCTCGGTCTGGGTCAGCTTCGTATTCTGCATCATGGGAATCGTCTTGCTCAATTATTGATAAATCCGAGTCGGATGTTGACTCGTCTGATACGTTTGATTCCACTTCGGAATCGGGATCCGTTTGTATCTGGGGAACTGGGGACTGCTGAGGCGAAATATGTTCGTAAGGGGTGGTTATTTGTTCCCCTTCATTTTCCTGATTCTCTTCTTCGACGCTACTCATTGGTTCTGATAAATTTTCTTTTGTGGATTCTACTGCAGATGTTGGACCTTTTCGTACCTTCCGGTGAGGCTGCATCCGCGTAGGTTTCGTCCTTAGATGGGGTTTACTTGTGGGTTCTGAAGCAGAGGTGGATGGTCGGGAACCCCGAGGTCTTCCAGGACCTCGTGTAGGTGGGGTTTTAGTTTCCTTAGTAGTCCGAGGTTTTTTGGTATCTGGTGTGGGCCAGTCCACCCAGTCTTCGTCGGCTTCTTCTCGTGGCCGTATTGGGCATGCCTCCACTGTAGGGGGATTACGAGATAGAGCGTCGGCAAGTTTGTTGCTTTTCCCCGGTTGGTATCGAATTTCGTATTCATACTCAGCTAATTTTAAACGCCACCTAACGAGACGTGACGTTGGGTCTTTTACTCTATGTAACCAGATTAGTGGTTGATGGTCGGTAAATAAAATAAATTTCCTTCCGTACAGATAAGGTCGGAAGTGCCTAACGCAATATACGATGGCTAAAAGTTCCTTCTCTATGGTTGCGTAATTTATTTCTGCTTTATTTAGGAGGCGAGAGGCGTAAGCGATCGGTAACTCTTTTCCATCTATAGTCTGACTCAATATCCCTCCTATAGCGTAGTCAGAAGCATCTGTAGTGACGTGAAATTCCAGGTCAAAATTCGGGCATTGCAGGATAGGTTCTTTCTGCACTGCTAGTCTTAAGTGGTCAAAAGCCGTTTTCTGGGACGGTCCCCACTCAAATATTGTGTCTTTCTTCAATAGTTGGGTTAACGGACGAGCTATTTTAGAAAAGTCTGGGATAAATTTCCTATAATATCCGGTTAAACCAAGGAATTGTTTGATTCCTTTAGGTGTATTTGGTGCCGGGTAGTTTCGGACGGCTTCAATTTTTCCTGGATCAGGTTTTACTCCTTGTTCTGTAATTATGTGACCCAAATATGCGACTTCTTTGTGTAGAAATTTACATTTCGAAGGCTGAAGTTTAAGATTCGCCTCTCTTAGGCGTTGAGCAAGTTTTTTAAATTTTATTAAATGTTCTGTAAGGGAACTCGCGTAAAGGACAATATCGTCCAGATATACGAACATTTCTGTGCCTTGGAGTCCCGTGAGCGTGTGATCCATTAAACGTTGGAAGGTAGCTGGTGCATTACAAAGTCCAAATGGCATTCTAACAAACTCATAATGTCCATGAGGTGTAGAAAAGGCCGTTTTAGGCGCATCTTCCGGTTTCATAGGGATTTGGTGAAATCCGGAAGCTAGGTCGAATACGGAAAAGTATTTTGCTCCTCCTAATTGGTCTAGTATTTCGTTAATGTTTGGAAGTGGGTATGCGTCAGGAACGGTTTTTCCGTTTAAATCCCTGAAGTCAATTACCATTCTCCACAAGAGTTCCCCATTGGGTCCTGGTTTTTTAGAGACGATCCAAATAGGTGAATTATAGGGTGATAATGACGGTTTTATAATGTCGTTAGTTAGTAAATTCTTTATTTGCTTGTCTATTTCCTTCTTATGTACAGGAGGGAAGCGATATTGTTTAGTATTTACTGGCACTGGGTCCATTGTCTGGATCCCATGCTGGATAGCGTTTGTGTGGCCTAACTTCTCATCTGGTAGATGGAAGAGGTCATGGTATTTATATAAAATTCTTTGGACATGAAGTTTTTCCTCCGGATTCATGTGTTCCGTTGAAATTAGTTTGAGCACTCGTTCCATTCTTGTTGCGGTTTGTTCAGAAATTATCGATATTTCCTCACCCGACGCCATAGTAAGAGACTCCTGGAATTCTAGGGGAAGGGTTGTTTCGGCATAATGCCCTGGGGATGAGAGCGAGTGTACCTTCGCGGGTACCTCTGAATGATGGATCGACGGATCCTGGGGAAAGAGGGGCTTGAATTTTGTTAGGGTTGGAATAGGATTGACGCGTTTAGACGTCTTAGTCTCTTTCGGTCGTCTTTGTTTGGGTTCTGGAATTACAATTTCAAATTCTTCCAATTCAACAGTAGGTACAGTGATCGTCGTGTCCATTTCATTAGAATTTATAATTTGTAGGTACGCTTTGCCGTCCTTATTACGGACGAGGGCATTACCTGCATGAATACCAGTGCCTAAATCTAATCTAGGCAAATATCCTTCCTTTACGTCTGAATTTGATATGTTTACGAAGCAAACTGTTTTCGATCTAGCGGGTAGCACGAGTTGATCCTTATTTACGAACGGGATGGAGTTTCCTTCGAACTCCAACTGTTTCTTCGAGTAATGTATTGAAGCATTTTGTTTTATAAAGAATTCGGTGCCTAATATTCCTTGTGGTTTGATTGGGAAGTCGTTTTCGACTACGTGGAATGTGACATCGTTGCCCAATAGAGTTATGTTTATTGTCCCAAGGGTGAAGACGAGGTCTTTAGCGATGCCTCTTAATTGCACCTGTTTATTGATATCTATGTTTTGTGGTTGTTTTATTGTGTGAATTTTCAACAAATTCACTTCGGACCCAGTATCAATCATTAACTCTGGTGCTACTTCAAAATCCGGGGACTGAATTATTACGGACGGGGCTTCGTCGACGGCATTTAACCATGCGGTAGCGATTCTTGTTCTGGTATTCCCGATTCCGCTCGTATTGTCATTGGACGCGCTCCTGCTTGGCCCGTTCCACGGTACGCGTCCGCTGTTGACCGTAGGGGCAGAGCGTTTCCCGAATCCCGTTCCTGGAAGGTTCCAGGGCTTCTCTCATTGCGATTAAATAAGCGTTTCCTACATTCAGAGATTAAATGTCCGGGCTTTTTACAATATGTGCAAATACGTAATTCCGTAGGCCTTGAAGGAGGAGGTCGGTTTTTGTCCCAGTAAGGGACCAGAGGATTGGGTGCCGGGTTTCCATATCCTACAACGCGGTTTGGAGGGTATCTCTCGAAGGGTTGTGAAACTATATTTTGATTGCCTCGGCAGGACCGTGCGTCGTGTCCTGTCTTATTGCAGAGTTGGCACGTTAATTTCGGGGCCTTTTGTTCTGAAAACCTTTGACGATCCCTGTCAATCTTCTTATCCACGAGTACAGCTAGCTCAAAAGCTTCATCGAGCGTTTCGAAATTATGTTGGAATAATCTTGTTCGTATATGGGGAGGAAGGCCATCCACAAATGAATCCAACGTCAAACGGTCTAGGTCCTCGGGATGATTCCGTGCAAAGTCGCGATAATAATCCCTATCCTCTTCCAAAATAGCGAATCGGAGATCCTTAACGCGCGAGATGTACTCTAGTACGTGTTCATTTGTTGCTTTGATAATATTTGCTAATTCTCCTCGATAGTGATCTGACGTTTTCGCGGGGGAGAATGTACGTTTTAGTTGTTTAATTAAATCATTTACAGAGTCAAAAACCCTATCCTCAACGGCCAAACAGGCTTGGTCCTGCAGTTTATTGCGTAACAACCTCGCCAGCTGGGGTTCAGCCTGCGGGGGAACCAGAGCTTTAGCCCTATTGCAGGCTCTCGCGAATTGCACCACTGGTATATTATGTCCGTTAAAGTTAGGGACCGTTTCTATGGCGTCTTTTAACGTGATCTGGGGTGTTGGATCCTGGTTCGGAATATTATTACTATTCAATGCCTCAGGAGTTTTATTGTAATTTAGCACCGGTTTTGTATCGAAACGGGAGGAACCCGGTGTAGCAAAGTTATTCGCAATTGGCGGGGGTGCAAGAAGTTTTTTCATCATTGTTTCGATATTCTGTATTTTATCGGAAAGACCTTTAAGCGTGGGTTCGGGCGGTCCGATGCCTTCGCCCGTATACGTTTTAGTTTCGGAATTTACCGCAAATCTCATGTGCAAATTGTCGATTTCGGCTCGTTTCTCACGTAATTTTTGTAATTGTTCCATTATTTCGGCGGTGGCGTTTTCCATAGCGCTATTGAAAGGCTCCGCGTCTTGGTCTAGCACGCGGAGGTTGTCGGTATCACCGGATTCGGACATTTTTAAACTCGGTAAATTTTATTATTTTAGGGTGATTTAAGAGGTTTCCTATGTTTAAGCGTCCGGCAGCAGCTACTCAAAATCTATGATATTCTCTACCCGATTTGAATTAAAGCAATTTAGGCAAATTTTTCCGCCTTCCGTGGTCGTAGCTGCTCCTCCCGAAACACAGATTAATGCGTTTGAATCTGACAAAACGCCCCGCAGCCTGCGGCTTGGGAAATATAATGTATTTTGACTTTGGCGTGAATCGCACATGTTAGTTATCAATGTCTTATGTTGCGTCAGGCAGGTTGTTTAAATTTCGTGGTAAAAGGATATTAGTGATTCAATTTCTGTTTGAAAGGAAGTACCACTGTGTACACTCGACACAATTGGTTGCGGGACGCGTTTGATATATCACGCTATTGCACCTTAGGCAATTAGGGAATATATAGGGTGTTTGGCAGTAGTGAATTTGATACTCTGTCACCGTTTCTGTTGGTACTAGTCGGGAGCAATGTAAGCAAATTTCGTCGCCTTCGTCGTTTGTTACTATGGTCCCGGAAACACAGACCATCCACTGTATAGATGCCGTCAAATTTTGTAATTGGCGGCTCCTGTAGGCTGGTTTCCACGGACTAACGTATTCTGTATACATGCTAAATAGGCAATTGTGGGTACCGTATGTTAGGGAATTTATTCCTATTAACAGTTGACGCATCCCACCGCTGTCACCAAAAATATGTCACGTCCCGGGTGAGGTCTTTTGGGAACGATGACATTTTTTGGTAAAAAAAAAAAAAAAAAAAAAAAAAAAAAAAAAAAAAGAAAGAAATCCTGGACACGGGGTCAGCCATCAGGTTACCTGATACCATAGAGCTGACGCCCGAGGATCTAGCGTGGTTCGCTTATCTCTGTCAGGGAGATAATAACCTCACTTACGTCCTGGACCACTCCGAATTCCTCTTCCCAATTCCCGATCCATATTCCCCCTATTAAACCTTAATCCTATCCTTCCTTGTAAATATTCCTTATTTTCTATTTCTTTTATATACATATATATATACATATTATTTTTAAGTATAAGTAAATGTTTTTTTTCCTAATACAATCAATTCTTTTATATTTTCTATTATTATTATTCTCATCTTTTATTTTACTTTTCTTTTACGCCAAATAGGCTATATATTTTATTTTATTTTATTATTTCCAAACCATTTTATTTTTATTTTTTCCAAAACGGTACATTTTATTTTATTTTTCTTTTCCTCCGCATTTCAAGACACCCTAACCCTATGTTAAGAAATGTACACATTTCTTCATATAAGGGGGGAGGTGTAACGTCCCACGATTTTTCGCGCGTTTCCTATTCCCAATTCCACTAGTAAACCTCAAAATCACTCCACTAAAGTCTATCAAACTCAACTCCTACCCCATCTCCTCAATCACCGATCACCTTGATGTTGCACCTTAGCGGTCAACAACACAGGATGATCAATACAAACCTCCACCTCGCTGATGTACCTTAGCGGTCCCCATCACGAGATGATCGTTTCAAAACCCTCTTCGCCTATTCGTCTTACAAGGCACGAATCATTCCCTCCAAAAACAAATTCAAACAAGTCCCTCATTACAAATCCCTCTTAAATCGAGACCAAGTCTCAACCCCCTCTTTACGACTCATGAAGTCCAAGCCACTCTAATAACCCCTTTCCCGTAAAACACCCGAAATCCATTCGATGAGTTGAGTATCTCTTTTCGCAGTCATAAAAACCCCAGAAACCTAATTGCGACGTATATTTGGCGTACGTGACATAAATACGTCTATTAATAGACGTACCGTTTGTAAAAACCCCGGAAGTCCTACTGCGTCTTAAACCGAAATGTGTCAAGGTCTTTACCGCGCGTACCCCACAATACTCCTGTGAAAAGTACATAAATATGAGGTCCTGACAGGCCGAGTGCTCTTTCTTCGACAGAAACCTCTTAGGTAGAAGGCTTTCTTGAAAAGTATATCTTAAAAGTGTTAATATTAAACTCAGTGTTCGACGATCACCGTAAGCCATTTATATTACTTAATATTATTGTGCATATCACCACCATACCATACTATTCTATTATTTTGTTTATAACTGCTTATCGCAATCTTACTATTCAATTATTTCATTTATAACTGCTTATCGCAATCTTACTATTCTATTATTTTGTTTATAACTGCTTATCGCAATCTGACTATTCTATTATAACTGCTTATCGCAATCTTATCATATTATTATTATTAACGATCATTATTAAACGACTTATATTGTATCTCATGTCCATATATATATATTAAATGTTATAACCATATTACAAATATTGTGCCAATTCTAAAAGCCCCCTCGCACGATTATAATAACCGATTAACGAAGTTAATAAATCGCTTTGTTTAAAATCTTGCTTCAAGTTGTTTGTGTTCAACCATTAGTTACGAACGTACTAAGATACAAACCAACGAGTCGGCGAAACAGCTGATCGCGGATCGCGAACTAGAGAACAGTGACAGTGTTTACTAACATTCCCTTGCATAGCTGCACGTATAGACGAATTTCTCAAGAAATATTACGAGGAAACTTTTTGTGCCTATGCAACGGTAAATCTGATATTACGTAAACCAAACAAAGTGCTAACGGGTGTTCCCCAAATACGCTCTAGCCTTTAAACTTCCCTGGTCGACTAGTGTGCTGGATTATAGATTCGCGCCTGGCGTTCCTCCCTTCAAAATCCTCAGTGTGCTGGATTCAAGATTCGCGCCTGACGTTCCTCTCTTTCAAAACCCTCAGTGTGCTGGATTCAAGATTCGCGCCTGACGTTCCTCTCCTTCCAAACCCTCAGTGTGCTGGATTATAGATTCGCGCCTGAATTCCTTTCAAACCCTCAGTGTGCTGGATTCAAGATTCGCGCCTAAGTTCCTTCCAAACCCTCAGTGTGACGGATTTAATATTCGCGCCTGGTCTTCCCCCAAAAATCTCAGAGTGCTGGATTTTAGATTCGCGTCTGTCTTTCTCCTTTCCTAATGTCATCGTTCCCAAAAGACCTCACCCGGGACGTGACATTAAAAATTTTTTTTTTTAATATTTTGTTAAATTTTTTATTCCATTTATTTATTTATTTAATTTTTTTATATTTAAAATTTTTTTTTAAATTTTAATTTTTTTTTTAATTTTATTTTAATTTTTTAACAATTTTTTAAAATTATTTTTAAAAAATTAAAAAAAAATTTTTTTAATTATTAATTAATTTTTTTCTTTTTTTATATTTTCTATTTTAATTTTCTAACAAATTTTTTTAAATTTAAAAATTTTATTTAAAAATTAAAAAAAAAATTTTTTTTTTTTATTTTTAATTGTTTATTTTTTTGATTTTTAATTTTTTTTTATTTTTCTTTTAAATTTTTCTTAAAAAAATTGTTTTAATTTTTACCAAATTTTAAAATTTTTTTTTTATTTTTTAAAATTTTTTTAAAAATTTGTTTTAATTTATTAACAAATTTAAAATTTTTATTTATTTATTTAAAAAAAAAAATTATTTTTTAAATATATTTTTTTTTTAATTTTTTAAAAAAAAATTTTAAATTTTGTTTTATTTTTAAATTTTTTTTTTAAAATTTGTTTAAACTTTTTAACAAAATTTTTACCAATTTTTTTATTTTTTTTCATTTTTATTTGATTATTTTTTTTATTTTTTAATTTTTTTACTTTTCTTTTAAATTTTTGTATATATTTTTTTCTTTTAAAAACTTTTTTTTATCTTATATATTTTTTTTATTTTAAAATTTTTTTACATTTTTTTAAAAATTTTTTAAAATTTTTTTTAAAACTTTTTAAAATTTTTTTTAAAATTTTTTAAATTTTTTTTTTAAATTTTTTTAAAAAATTTTGTTTTAATTTTTTAACAATCTTTTTAAAAAAATTTATTTATGTTTTTAAAATTTTTTTCTTTAATTTTTTTAAATTTTTCTTTGCTTTATTTTTTTTAATTTTTATTATTTTTTTTATTTTTTAAAAATTATTATTTTTTTATTTAAAAAAATATTTTTTAAATTTAAAATTTTTTAAATTTTTATATTTCTTTCATTTTAATTTTTTAAATTTTTTTTTAAAAAATTTGTTTTAATTTTTTAACAAAATTTAAATTTTTAAAATTTTTTTTCTGTATTTTTTAATTTTTTAATTTTCAAAAATTTTTTTTAATTTTTTTTTAATTTTTTTTAATTTTTTTAATTTTTATTTCTTTATTTATTTTTTAATTTTTTTTATTATTGTTTTAAATTTTTGTATATTTTTTTTATTTAAATTTTTTTTGTATTTTAAAATTTTTTTTAAAATTTTTATTTGTTTTTTTTTATTATATTACTTTTTTTATTTTTCTTTTAAATTTTTGTATATTTTTTTTTATTTAAAAATTTTTTTTTGTATTTTAAAATTTTTTTCTTAATTTTTTAAAATTTTTTTTAATTTTTTTAAATTTTTTATTTTTTATTTATTTTTAAAAAAAATTTAAATTTGTTTATTTATTTTTAAAAAAAAATTTAAATTTGTTTAATATTTTTTAAAATTTTTTTTTTTTTTTAATTTTTGAAAATTTTTTTAAAAAATTTTCTTTACTTTAATTTTTTTCAAATTTTCTTTACTTTAATTTTTTTATTTTTTTAAATTTTTTTTAAAATCTTGTTTATAATTTTCTTTTAAATTTTGATTTATTTTTTTAAATTTTTTTTTTAATTGTTTAAACAATTTTTAATTTTTTTTTATATTTTTCTAAAACTTTTTATTTTTTTTATTTTTCTTTTAATTTTTTGTATATTTTTTTATTTATTTTTTTATATTTCAAAAATTTTATTTTACGTTTTTTTTAAATTTTTTTAAAAAATTTTTAAAAATTATTAAAATTTTTTTAAAGAATTTTTTTAAAAAGTAATTTTTATTTAAATTTCCTTTTATTCATTTATTATTTTTTTAAATTTCTTTATTTTAATTTTTAAACTTTTTTTAAAATTTTTTGTATTTTTTTTTAAATTTTAAATTTTTTTTTTATTATTTATTTTTTTTAAATTATTTTTTTTTTAATTTTTTTAAAATTTCGTAAATTTTTTTACAATTTTTTAAAAATTAAAAAAAAATTATTATTTTTTTGTAATTTTTTCAATATTTTCTTAAAATTTTTATTTTTTTAAAAAAAAAATTTTCTATATTTTTAAATTTTCTTCATTTTTTAAAATTTTTACAAAAATTTTTTAAATTTTTTTAAAACTTTTTATTTTTCTTTTATTTTAATTATTTTAATTTTTTAAAAAAAATTCAAAATTTTTAAAATTTTTTTTTTAATTTTCTTATAATTTTTTTTTAATTTTTAAAAAAATTTTAAAATTTTTACAAATTTTTTTAAAATATTTTTTAATTTTTTTAAAATTTTGTTTTAATTTTTTAACAATTTTTTTAAAAATTTTGTTTTAATTTTTTAACAAAATTTATAAAATATTTCTTTATTTCTTCCAAAAATTTTTTAAATTTTTAAAAAGAAAATTTTTATTTTTTTTTTAATTTTCTTATAATTTTTTTTATTTTTTTTTAAATTTAAAAAAAATTTAATTTTTTAAAATTTGTTTTAATTTTTCACCAAATTTTTTAATTTTTTTTAAATTTTTTTTAAATTTTTTTTCTATATTTTTAAATTTTTTTTCATTTTTTTTAAATTTTTTAAAAAATTTTTAAAATTTTTTTTTTTCTTTTAAAATTTTTATTTGTTTATTTTTTTATTTTTATTTTTTTTATTTTTCTTTTAATTTTTTGTATATTTTTTTATTAAATTTTTTTTGTAGTTTAAACTTTTTTTTATTTTTTTTTAAATTTAAATTTTTTTTTAATTTTTTTAAAATTATAATTTTTTTATTTCAAAAAATGTTTCTCAAATTTTCTTTTAATTTTTATTTTTCTTTTATTTTATTTTCTTTTTAATTTTTCAAATTTTTTAAAATTCTTTTTTTAATTTTCTTATAATTTTTTTTTAATTTTTAAAAAAAAATTTAAAATATTTCTTAATTTTTTTTATTTTTCTTTTAAATTTTAGTATATTTTTTTATTTAAATTTTTTTTTTGTATTTTAAAATTTTTTATTTTAATTTTTTTATATCTTTTTTTAATAAAAAATTTTTTTTTTAATTTTTTTTTAAATTTTCTCTACTTTAATTTTTATATATTTTTTTTAATTTTCTTTACTTTAATTTTTTTTAAATTTAAAAAAAAAATTTTAAATTTTTAAATTTTTTTTTTAAATTTTTAAATTTTTTTTTAAATTTTAAAAATTTTTTTTTAATTTTTAAAAATTTTTTTAAAATTTTTTTTATAATGTTACGAGCCGGGGCTGCGGCAACGCGAGAGGCCGGCGAGAAGGGTATTTCCCAAGGAATATGGTTAACGAATTTGTTAATAAGGTGCGCGGACGAACCTGATGCGAAATCAGGGAGCCGCTTGGATTATTGACGGCGAGGACGAACCTAATGCGAAATCAGGGAGCCTCTAGGAATGGAGTCAAGCGCGGACGAACCTGATTTGAAATCAGGGAGCCGCAGGAGGGTGAAACGTCGTGAACGAACCCGATGCGAAATCGGGGTGTCACTAGGATGATGTTCACAGACGAACTCGACGCGAAGTCGAGGAGCTGTTAGGAGGTTGGATTATTCACAGACGAACCTGGTGCGAAACCAGGGAGCTGTTCGGAGGTTGGTAGACTTACAGACGAACCTGGTGCGAAACCAGGGAGCTGTAGGATACGGACGAACCTGATGCGAAATCAGGGAGCCGTAGGAGGGTTAAGCGTGGACGAACCCGATGCGAAATCGGGGAGCCACTAGGTTGGTAAAATTCCTTAATTTGGATGAAAGGTTGCAAACTAACCTGATGCTAGATCAAGGAGTCGCGGGAAATGTTATTAATGCCTCGTAACTCTTAATTTATATTCGATACAACTCGAGCGGTAAAGTTGTATCAGTGGGTGCGCGCTACTAAGTTTATAAGGATCGCTGGGTAAAAGATGGGTTTTAACGAATCAACTCGATTTAGAAGTGAACACCATTCGTGTATTCAAGATTAGTTGGTACAAATGTGAATGTCGCGGTTAAATAGTGTAATAAATGTGTGTAAATTACCACTAATTTGCTCGGTGTTGACGCACTGGCGATGCGGGGCGTACGAGCGGTTATTACAAAGTGCCCAATAGAATGTAAACCGAACTCGCGGATTCTATGGGGTCAACTATGATTCCGACGGAGACTTTAGCTCGATCTTACTGAATTCAACCGACTCGGTACGAGCGTGACACAACGTTACTCTACGCGTAACTGTACTGTTTTTAACCACAGAGGGTAGAAACCGAAGGGTTTATATAGTCCCAAAAATGAGTGGGGATGCATTTGAAATTTCCATATAAGGAAATTCTTCGGGGTCGTCGTCGTGTCACTCCCGTTCCCATGGTCGTGATCCAGATGGTCGAGATCATGACCCCCCTTAGTGGTATGTGATAAGCAAAAGGATTTTAGGGCGTTTTCCCTTCGCAGACGCGAGCTCGAAAAGTGGTTGAGAGCGGCGTATGGGAAAAAATCCACATACGTAACATCTCCCCCCTTAGACAAAACATCGCGATTCTCGCGATGCTTTTCAAAAGAAGGAAAAACGCCCCACAAATCCTTTTGTAAACAAGAGTGTGAGAAAGAATTGTCGGGTGTAGTGTAATGTAATGTATACTTATCGCTAGGTGTTGCGGGGTGTAAAAGTTTAGTCGTCGCTGGGTGTCCTTGAGGCAGCCCTTTCTCCTTCCCATGACTAATTCCGCGATGTGCGTCATCCTGTGTAGCGGTCGGCAAGATCGAGGCTTCACGTCCCTCAGCCGGATCCTTGTTGTCTGCCATGGTAGGGCATGGAACCGGGGTGGTAAAGAGCGCAGTTGCGTGACCAGGCAATCCACTGATATGCCGTGGTCTCCGAGGAAGATGGTGCATGTCATTCCATATAGATTGGTGATTTCGGCGCGAAGCCACCCTTTGCCGATGAATTTTACGGCCACGAGTAGTCCCGGTCTGACGCTGCCCAATGTTGGCTGACACAAGTGTTGTCTGGAGGTCATGTGGGCATTCAGTTCCTGATACATGACGGTCGTTGCCTCTGCGAACACCTCCAAGGTGACCCAGAAGGTGGTGATGTCCTCCACATTCGTAACGAAACAGCGCACAGTCTTCCCGAATTCACGCACCGAGATGGTTCTCATGTTTGCGTCATTTTGTGATTTGATTCCCCGGTGTCCAATTGCGAATGTTATCGTCCGTTAATTCTTTGAGGACCAACCAATCCGGGATGCAGCGATGGGGTTTAATGTCGGTTTTTAGGACGCCCACCGACTTGACACTGGTCTTCCGAGTCAAAGAGCTTCGGTCCCTCTTGACGATTCCTCCCGTGCTGCGGTTATACGGCCTTGGTGTGAGTGTAGTACCCACTCGGGATGAAGTTTCCCAAGATCCGTGATGTCCTGTTTGTACTGCTATGGTCCTTGTTCCCTCGTCTAGCGTGGTCTGTGTAGCGATGCTCTTAGACATGTAGAAGCAGGAGTTGTGCTGAGTTAAGGGGCCTGATGCCCTGCTTTTATAGGGAAGAAAACCTTATCGCGCCCCCACCCTGAAACTATACGTGTCCCAGAGGAGGGATTCTCGTGGGAGTGGTTTCATCCCTTTAGAAAACTGTGGCGCACGGACTGTGAGTTTCGGATGTGCTTGGTATATTTATTGTTACTTCTTGGTTTTCTTTGGAAGACTCTGTTTTATTGTTGAGTTGACGAGGTTTGCATTTCATGACCAATATCGTGTTTACTATGATCAGAATTACTATTATGCCCCCAATGGAAGAAAAGGTTGAGACCTGTACCTGCCGAATGGATGTTTGGTAGGTGGCAAAATTCCTGGCTCGTTGTTCTATTTCCGTAAGTGATAATGCTGTTGGAAGATCCTCCCATTTTGTGGGTTTCTGCTCGTTCATTTTCAATACTTCGAAATGATGTTCGGTGACTTCTGGTATAATTACTGATAAATTGTAAGATTTAGAGGGATAATATTCAATGTTTTGTGAGGTATTGATGGTTTCCAATGATTTTAATTGTACCGAGTCTATTGTTGCTTGGCAACCGGGTTGTAGTTTAAGGATTCCAATGTTAGCGATATTTTGCGTTATAGGTTTCTTTCCTTTGCAATAAATTTGTGCCTTTTTATTTTCAGGCATGAAGTAAAGCCATGTAGCTGGTACATTTAAAGTCTGCCAGTACGGTTTTACTTGTGCGGTCAATTTAATGGTACAAGTGTTCCAATTTATCGAAGTGGGGTTTAATAACAGAGTAGATTCACAAGTTGGTTGTCGATCTGCTTGGTATACTGGTAGGGTAGTTGGGCCCAAAAATTGATTGTGGTGAAACCGGCAAATCTTCAAGTATTCTTCCGTTGGGGAAAAATATTGTTGCTCGTCTGATGAGACTGCAATGTACTGGGTTTGCGGCTGGATATACGAAACTACCCTTTTTGTTCCAAGGTTATGTGTCGATGGACATGGGTATATTTTATATAAGCTGTACGTTTTTTGCTCTAAAAGAGGTATGGTGAGTTCGAAAAGTATCCTTCCTCTGGTGAAAATTACATTTAAATTTGTTATTTTTTCAATTTGTTCCATAAGTAATTCTTCGGGTGTTAAGGGAAATTCATAAACAAGTGTTTCCTTAATTTTTTGAGCTGATCTCAATAATTGTTCTGGCGACAGAATAGCAGGGTGTAAAATGCCTTGTTTCGCTAACAATATTGCATCTATTAGCAACAGTAGGTTGGTGCTATAATCGTCTAACCCTCTTTCTATTTCGATTACAGAGTCCCTGATAGATGCTTCGAAACGTAATCTGCTAATGTCTGACTGTGTCTCTTGTAATGCTTCGGAGTGTATGACCATCGTTTTCGTCAGTTGCGATACAATTTGAGTTAAATTAACTAACCTTGCATGTGCGAGTGAAAATTCTCCTTTTATAATATGCGTTTGTTTAGCTATTATTTCGGTAATTTCGCGTTGATCCTTATAAACTTTGTTTAATTCGCGGTTGTAGTATTCTGCATCTTCTTGTGATAAAGTTCCAAATAATGTTTTGCTGAGAGTGCCGATGAATCCAAAAGGTACGCTGCGCCGTGGGGATGGTTTTTTAAAATGTGGGGTATCAGCTATTGCAGTGCGTATCAGATTGCTGTAATGCACGGTGTTTTCTTCTTTCTTGATTAACCGAGGTCCCAATTCCTTGCTGAGGCAGTTGATGGAATCGTGGCGATTACAGAGTTGATTCATCGATGAAATGTAATGCTTCACATGCGGAGCATAGCTGAGGTACCGAGTAACATCTAGAGAGGTGACTAGGCGCCATTGTGATTGGAAGGTCCTTATATCAGGTAATTTTTCATAGAAGAGTCCGGTGTCTCCTTCGAGTGGTGTTATGATTTGATCGTCGCTAATGACAGCGAGTGGCAACAGGAGCAAATATGCGAAGATCATGGTTGGTTTTCAGCTGTGAATGGAGAGTAGGCATGTTTTAATTTGTCCTGATGCTTTGTGATTAACTTATTGTGCGTTCGTAATACTACGTTATTCAGGTCTGTCACGTCTATTATCTGGTATGGTCCAATGTAATGTGGATCAAATTTACTGGTGCGCGGTTCTATGAGTACGTAGACAGAGTCGCCTTTGTTAAATGTTACTGGTCTTGCGTGAGCATCGTAATAATTTTTCGAACGAATTTTTGCTTTGTTTAGGTTATCGGAAGCTATATTACGAATATTAGTCATGTGTGTTATTAATTCTATTAAGTAGTCTCCAAACGACTTTAATTTTTCGCCAGTTGGGAAAGAACTTGTTTCTCGAGCTGGTTTTCCAAAGATTAATTCGTATGGGGTGAAATTTGTTGCTTCGTGAACGGATGTGTTATAAGAGAACATTGCGAACGGTATTAGTAAATCCCAGTCTTCGTAATTATCCATGTAATGCTTGAGATATTCGGTGAGTACGATGTGACTTCGTTCTAAAGATCCGTTGGTTTGTGGTCTATATCCCGAGGTTGTGATTTGTTTGATTTTAAATATTTCGGATAAATTTGTCATAAGTGTTCCGATGAAGCTAGTTCCTTTGTCTGTTAATATTGCGCGGGGTGTACCGTAGATTGCGATGAAATGTCTAGCGAACGCATCTGCAATTGTAGCAGCTCGAATATTAGGTATTGCTACGGCTACGCAGTATTTCGTTAGATTATCTTGAATAGTGAGAATATGTCTGTTCCCGCTGGGTGTAATTGGTAAAGGTCCCACTGTATCCAAGGAAATTTTGTCGAAGGCTCCTATAGGTGTGTCGATGATCAACATCGGCTGACGAGTTTTCGCTCGAACTAATTTCTGCTCTTGACAACTTTGACATCTTCGGATGTAGTCTTGAATGTCGTTGCGCATTTATGGCCAATAGAATTTTGATCGGATGCGTTTGTAGGTCTTCGTTACTCCTTTGTGTCCTCCAATTAAACTGTCGTGACCTTCGCAAATGATGTGCTGTCTGTCCTCTTCGGATGGTGTAGTGATGATACAGTTGCATAAAGTAATCTGTAGGCAGGTTCCTATGAAAACCTCTTCTAATATCTTGACGAATTCATTGGACGGTATTTTGTGAAGGTCTCCCGTGGCAGAAATTCGAAATGATTTAATCTGATTTTGATCCAGGGTGTGTTGAAGAGTTTTCAATCCGTTAAGCACGTCTACTCTTTTAATATTATCAAAGAAGTTATCCGAGACTATTATACTAAAGGTTTTAAATGATCCATTGACTGTTGTTATCACCCGTGTAACGTTCTTGTACGGGACGTCGCCGTAGTTACAGGAGTTTTCACAAGTAGAGCGGTTTATCTGTGAATTGTGGGATTGGTTCGGGTGGCATGCGATTGAGAAATGAATTTCAAGACACGAGAGTCCTCCTTTTAACGTGTAAATAACAATGGTTTATTCAAATGAATGTCGAGACACTAGGTCTATAATGAACATGTGTGGTACTCAGTTAATTGAGTTTGTTTTTACAATAGAACGGACGTTGGTACGTAATGACGTATCGCACGGCGATTGGTTTTTAACGCTAGGTCGATAATGAAGTTTATAGTTGTTTTTAGGTTACTACGCTAGGTCGGTAATAAAGAATAGAGTTTGTTATGTTGATAAAACAGGAAATGACGCTAGGTCGATTCGAACGTAGAATTTGAGAGGATTCCTTCTCTCTGATTGAAATGCTTCTGGTGCCTATAAGCTGGCCCCACGCTTTGGAGTAGGAAGTCGTATAGGTTTTGGTTAGTGGTTGAGGAGCTAATTAAAGCTGCCTCGAAAGGAAGTGCAGGAGCTAACTAAAGCTGCCTCGTGTGGATTGATCGTGGTTGAGGAGCTAACTAAAGCTGCCTCAAGAGGATGGATCAGAATTGGAGTTTTAAATAAACTTCTTCTCGAGTAAGGAGCTAATTAAAGCTGCCTAGGTCTCGGCGGTTCGGTGATAGAACCAAGTCTGCTTTTCCCGTTGCTGATGGTCCGGTATTTATACCGAGTCGCGGTACTTCGTTGTACCAATCATCGGCTGTGCGATTCCGCGCACCAATTATAATTCACGTCCGGTTCGCGCCACTCGCGTAGTACGTTCGGATAATTCGGCGTCCGGTTGTTCGTGCGGTGTGCGCAAGCGCGCTTGATTCCTGCGCGGCACTGAGTTAGTCTTTGAATTCGCGGTTATGCGCATGCGTTGCGCGTCACTAGATTCACTGTCTTCCCGCCGCATGGGATGTCGCTCGCAAGTGTTTCGAGAATTCTTAGTGCTACTATACAAGGCGTAAAATTAAATGGAAATGAAAAGGAACATTGGTTAATATGTAAAGAAAAACGAAAAAATGTAGGGCGGTTCGCATTGGTACGTTACATCTCGCCGCTTGGTTTTTCTCTCGTCCCGAGAGATGTAGGTTTAGGTATGGGCACTGCGTGTATAGAGGTCTGGTTCTCTACCTCCTCTTCTATTTTCTGGAGCGTTTCTGTGTTTTTGGTAGCGTTGGTTGCCGTTCCTGTCGTTGGAGGTGGTGCGTTCCCGGTCCCGAATAGGAATATATATTTCCATGCGCGTCGTCGCGGATCGGAATGGGTGATCCCCACGTATGGTTGCCAATCGACCTCTGGTATTGTTATTTTTTTTAGTTTCCATGGTATGGATTTTGAATTTTTAGAGCCGGGTAATGTTTCGCTTGACGGCGTTGATGTTGCTAATTTATGTGCTATCTGTATTCGTTTTATCTTTTTCCCCGATCGCTTAGGCATTTTAGGATAGTTGCTTACTGTGGTATCGTATACTTGATATCGAATGAAGCCTGACTGTCTGATGTCCCTTAAATATATGTGTGGTTCTCCTTACGCTGAATCTGTCCCCCTTATTGACTACCTATTCCCCTGAATTTTACTGTCCTTTTCTGTTCGCAATGTTAAGCTATTTCTTACTGTTTGGGGTTTGTGTTTCCTTGAAATGCTTCTATCTTATTCTATTTATTACGCGACTTTGTTTCTCTATGTTTCAGGAATGCGCGGTTTGTTTACATCGCGGCTTCACTGACCTCGGTATATAGCTGTCCCTCTTATACGTTGTTGCTAAGGGTTTTTCAGGAATGTTGAAGTATATTACGTGAATATGTAGCAGGATATGGTTGGATTTATTTGGAAGGTAATTGAATTTTTTTACACGTATGTATGATAGAAAAATGATGGTGTTTATTGCGGAGGCCTCCGTTCCTCTCTCCCTAGTACATTTAGAGCTACCCCCAACTCCAAAGCTTCCTTATTGCTCGGGCTCATAACAAAAAAGGTATCGACGCAGTCCGAACATTGGGCTGCGACTCCCCAATTGTAAATTTCCCTGGTGCAGATCAAACAGTATTTAAAGTTGATGAGATGCCTGCGTAGGGTAAGCAGGTGCCGGCTTGCGGGGGTATAATATTGGGTGTCCTCCGCCTTCAGATTTTTGTAGCAGGGATAGCAGATCTTTCTTCTGTAAAGATCGCTGCAGTCGGTCCTGTAGCCTGGCCATTTTGCTTTTAAACAGACTATTTCTAGTAGTCTCTGCATTGGGTCCTTAATGTCGTCTTCTGGACGAGGGCGGTTAATCCATTTTTCTTCGGCGGATTTTCTTGACATTTCGTCTGTACCGGCACACCACGTTTTTATAATAACCCGATTTGTAATTTATTCCTTTTTTCTTTTTTATTATTAATGTGTGTTTTGTATAGTTCCTACCTTGGCTGTCTGAGTGGTCGGTCTGGGGTTTGACGGTGGAAGACCGATTTGTCCGGGGGAGGGGTGAACCTCTACTGATACCTGAATATGTTTGGTTGCTTCAAAGCTATCGGTGGATACTTCCATTTCTTCTGAATCCCCTATTGGTGTGATTCCCCTCTTTTTCTCCGCCGGTCTGTTTGATGATGATGTGGTAGTCGTGGTTTTAAGTTTCCTTTTTAACTTTCTCCTCATTTGTATTTGATCAGGATTGAAATCGGATGATGATGAGGAGGATGATCCATCTCCCTTAGGTTGTTTTGTTGGGCTTGGATTTGGGGATCCCGGACTCGTGGCGGTTTGGGGGCGTGATCGTTTCCCTTCTACTTGTAGCGGGAGTAAAGTTACTGGATTCCGCGAGAGGGCGTCTGCGTTAGTATTATATCTCCCGGGCTTGTATACTATCTTGTAATCGTATTCTGCTAATTTTATTTTCCAGCGCATGAGCCTGGAGGTAGGATTATCTAGTGTATGTAGCCATTCCAGTGGTTTATGGTCCATCACTAGGGTAAAACGTTTCCCGTATACGTATGAACGGAAATGTTGTACGGCGTATATTAGTGCGAGTAGTTCGCGTTCTGTTGGGGCGTACCGTGTTTCGGCGTCGTTTAATATTCGCGAGGCGTATGCTATGGGTAGGTCTTTCCCGATTTCTCCTTGGCTTAGAACCGCGCCTACTGCGTAACCTGAGGCGTCTGTGGTAATGATGAATGGTTTATTGAAGTCTGGATATTGTAATATCGGTTCTTTACATAGAGCGTCCCGTAAAGTTTCGAAAGCTATTTGTTGTTTGATTGTCCATTCGAATCTGTAATCCTTTCTAGTTAGGTCAGATAATGGTTTTGCTATTTTAGAAAAATTCTTTATAAATCTACGGTAGTATCCGGCTAGTCCTAAAAATTGTCTTATATTCTTCTGAGTTTTGGGTTGTGGGAATTGTTTAACTGCTTCTAGTTTCTTTGGGTCTGGCTTAACTCCTTGTTCGCTAATGATATGTCCTAAATAGCATACTTCTCTTTTTAGAAATTCGCATTTGTCTGGTTGCAGAGATAGGTTGGCTTCCCTTAGCCGATTCATTAATCTTATGAATTTGGTTGTGTGTTCTTGAAGTGAACTAGCATAGATTACTATGTCGTCTAGGTACACGAATAATTCTATTCCTTGTAATCCGGTGAGAACTTGGTCCATTAACCTTTGAAATGTAGCTGGAGCGTTTTTAAGACCGAATGGCATTCGATTGAATTCGTAATGTCCATAGGGCGTTGAAAAGGCGGTTTTGTGCTTATCTTCCGGATGCATCGGTATCTGATGGAATCCCGATGCTAGGTCGAATATTGAGAAATATTTCGCACTGCCTAGCTGATCTAATATTTCCACTATATTAGGTAAGGGGTACGCGTCGCCTATAGTTTTTTCATTTAGCCGACGGAAATCTATTACTATTCTCCAACGTATGTTCCCTTGGCTATCCCGTTTCTTAGTTACTATGAACAATGGTGAGTTATACGGGGAGGTTGAATGTGAGATTATTTTGTTCTGTATGAGTTCATTTATCTGTCTGTTAATCTCTTCTTTATGGACTTGGGGGTATCGATATTGCTTTACATTTACTGGTGCCTCGTTTTCGGTAATTATTCTATGAGACACAGTGTTTGTCGCTTCTAGTTCGCTACCGGGGAGGTGGAATCTATCTGCGTATTGTTCGATTAATTTTACTATGTTTGCTTTTTCCTCTGGATTTAGATGGTCAAGACGAAGTAGTTCGAGTATTTGTTTAACATGGTCTGGAGATGCAATTTCTCTTTCGAATTTTATTTCTTCGTAAGGTTCTATTTCTACCGAAGGTATCTCGATTTTGATATCATTAGAGGATGTGTTTATGGCATATAGATATCCTATTCCATCGTTGTTTGTTATTATAGCATTACCCATTAAAATTTTGGGGTGTACATTTAGTTTCGGCACGTATCCGGTTTTTAGACCTTGATTTAGAATTTTGATTGGAATTTGGTATCTCATTCGGCCAGGAATTTTTATTTCCACGTTTTTAAACGGGAGTAATTCGTTTCCTATTGTGATCCCTTTTCTTGAATAATCTATAACAGCTCCGCTCCCGTGGAAAAAATCTGATCCTAAAATTCCGTCCTGAGCTGTTGGTAAAGTTTTGACTACATGAATTTCTGCTACTGTATCTAAGATTTTGGTTTTAATATATCCTATTGTTGATAGAGAACCTTCAGTAATTCCTGTTAATTCGTAGGTTACGTCGGAAAAAATTGGTGTGCCTGGAGATACGGCTTCTTCTTTGATTACACTCAAATCTGCTCCAGTATCAATCATCATTATTACCTTATCAGCCCTTAATTCTGGACTCGATAAAGCTAGACTAGGGGCTATCCATGTTTCGGATAATCGTAATTTTAACACGGCTTGACTGCGTACAGAATTTTGGGGAGGGTTTGGTGTTTGAAGTTCGGGTTTGGTTGTGTCTGTGGATCTTCGTTTGTCGTTGTACATTTTCTTTCGACATTCCTGAATAGTGTGTCCCTTGTTTTTACAATATCTACATTCTACTGATTGGCTTTGGCGCGGCATTGTTTGAGACCCGGTATTATATGACGACGGCCTTGACCCAGGATTATTAGGTGTTGACTGGGGCGCGGTGTTTATGTTCCGGCATTCCTGAACCGTGTGTCCTACTTTTCGACAATGATTACAATATTTAGATCTCCAACTAATTTGTGCTATTTGCCCTGCCGGGAATTTACTGCTACACTCGGTAGCTGAGTGCCCGTACCCGAAACAATTACTGCACTGCGCGGAGTGCGATAGTCCTTCTGCGAATTTATTCCTCATTATGTTTTCCTGACACTCTGCCTCGGCTTTGATAGCGGTGCTGATGGCGGTATCGAGGTCAGCGAATTCGACGGTTCGCATTCGTGCGTAGATTTCAGGTTTTAACCCCGTTAAGAAAGCTTTAATGGAATTTGTTTCCGCGGATTGATTGTATTGCGCGACGTGTAAGGGAACCTCTATTTCATTACAGTATCTTAATTGTAGGAGGATCCCGGAGACTCGACTGCTATAATCTACAGTGGCTTCATTCGGTAACTGAGCAATTTTCGACATTTCTCCATATAGCTGGATTGAGGAATGTAGTGGAGCGAAACGTGAGCTGAGAACTTTAATTACCTCTTCGATAGTGTTATAATCGCCGTTAAGTATGACTCGAGAGGCTTGCCCGGATAGTTTACATTTGATTAGCTGTACTAAACCGTATTCGGCGTTTGGCGCGATCATACTCTTCGCATTCCTACAGCATTTTGTGAATTGATGTATAGTAATGTTCCGCCCGTCGAAGGCTGGAACCGTGTCCGCGGCATCGCGAATTCTAATATTTGGTTGACGCCCGTTTTCTTGATTTAATTGTAACCGTTGTAATTCCTCTATAACTGCGTCTACCTGAGTGGTATTTGAACCGGCTGTAGCCATGATTTTGCTTCTTTTAATGCGCCTGACTTAGTAATAAAGAAGGAGTCTTGTTCTTCGCTAGGAGTGTTGATCTCCTTTGCCACGCGATCGCGGTTTCAAGCAAACGTATCCCACCGCTGTCACCAAAATTAAGCTACCTGTAACGTTCTTGTACGGGACGTCGCCGTAGTTACAGGAGTTTTCACAAGTAGAGCGGTTTATCTGTGAATTGTGGGATTGGTTCGGGTGGCATGCGATTGAGAAATGAATTTCAAGACACGAGAGTCCTCCTTTTAACGTGTAAATAACAATGGTTTATTCAAATGAATGTCGAGACACTAGGTCTATAATGAACATGTGTGGTACTCAGTTAATTGAGTTTGTTTTTACAATAGAACGGACGTTGGTACGTAATGACGTATCGCACGGCGATTGGTTTTTAACGCTAGGTCGATAATGAAGTTTATAGTTGTTTTTAGGTTACTACGCTAGGTCGGTAATAAAGAAATAGAGTTTGTTATGTTGATAAAACAGGAAATGACGCTAGGTCGATTCGAACGTAGAATTTGAGAGGATTCCTTCTCTCTGATTGAAATGCTTCTGGTGCCTATAAGCTGGCCCCACGCTTTGGAGTAGGAAGTCGTATAGGTTTTGGTTAGTGGTTGAGGAGCTAATTAAAGCTGCCTCGAAAGGAAGTGCAGGAGCTAACTAAAGCTGCCTCGTGTGGATTGATCGTGGTTGAGGAGCTAACTAAAGCTGCCTCAAGAGGATGGATCAGAATTGGAGTTTTAAATAAACTTCTTCTCGAGTAAGGAGCTAATTAAAGCTGCCTAGGTCTCGGCGGTTCGGTGATAGAACCAAGTCTGCTTTTCCCGTTGCTGATGGTCCGGTATTTATACCGAGTCGCGGTACTTCGTTGTACCAATCATCGGCTGTGCGATTCCGCGCACCAATTATAATTCACGTCCGGTTCGCGCCACTCGCGTAGTACGTTCGGATAATTCGGCGTCCGGTTGTTCGTGCGGTGTGCGCAAGCGCGCTTGATTCCTGCGCGGCACTGAGTTAGTCTTTGAATTCGCGGTTATGCGCATGCGTTGCGCGTCACTAGATTCACTGTCTTCCCGCCGCATGGGATGTCGCTCGCAAGTGTTTCGAGAATTCTTAGTGCTACTATACAAGGCGTAAAATTAAATGGAAATGAAAAGGAACATTGGTTAATATGTAAAGAAAAACGAAAAAATGTAGGGCGGTTCGCATTGGTACGTTACACCCGTCCCTTTTTCGGTTCAGCTGCTAAAAGATTCGGTTTATTAATCATTTCGGTGTCCAGCAATAATTTTCCAACTGGGTTTACTAAATTGCAATCGGCAGAAATGAAGTGTACGTAATGTCCTTCTTCAGCGGTAAAGGTGTTTGAAGAAACGATAATCTTATGTGGTTGGTCTAGCGGGATCTCTTCCAGATTGTCAAGGTCATTTGAATTCTCGGTGTCGGTAGTGAAGAATGGGTAAGGGTCAAGCGTGCGGTCGAAAACCCTTGATTGAGTTGACCTTCTGTCAGGTGGCTCCTGCAGGTAGCTGGTTTATTGAGGGTTGTAAAGGTTCATCCATGACTTCTGTTGATATTTGTGGTGTACCAAATAAATCTTGTTGAATGTTTCTTGCATTTTCTATTACGGTATTTTCGGCCGGTTCCTCAAAGGATATCAGATCGTCAAATAAGGTTTGGTCCTTATCTAAAGGAACGATTTGAGTGGAGTTTGCTGCGGGCGAAAAAGTGTTTATGGTTCCCTGGCGTTCATCTGGCATGGTTACCTCTTGAGATAAGCTGGGAAAAGATCTGTTCAAGTGTATAATTGGAGAATGTTGAACGTTCCCACGTGCGGTGTCTTCTATCTCGTCTGAACTGCTACTTGTCTCCCGGTACTTAGGTCGGTTTTCCCTGTCGCGACGTAGCTGTCGTATACGGTGCCCAATTGTCTCGGTGTTAGCGTCTGTTTTCGGTATCTGGACTTTGAAGTCAGGATCCTGGAGTTCTCGTGGAATAAGTGGTAGGCAGGCAGAAGAGGGGTTGCGCGATAATGCGTCTGCGTTCTTATTCGTCTTTCCGGATTTGTGGACAACCTGGTACTCGTACTCCAAAAGTCGGAGTTTCCATTTCATTAGTCTAGAAGTGGGGTCTTTGACAGAGTGTAGCCATAACAGTGGTCTGTGATCTGTAACGAGGGTGAATGGGGTTCCATAGATATAAGGCCTGAAGTATCTTACGGCGTAAACCATGGCCAAACATTCCTTTTTAGTAGCTGAGTAGTTCTTCTCAGGTTTATTTAGGCCGCGGGATGCGTAGGCAATCGGCAGGTCGCTTCCTATGTCGCCTTGGCTAAGTACAGCTCCAATAGCGTAATCGGAGGCATCTGTTGTTACAATAAATGGTTTACTGAAATCTGGATATTGCAATATGGGTTGTTGACAAAGTTCGTTACGTAATTGCTTAAAACTTTGGTCTTGTTCTTCAGTCCATTTGAATTTGATGCCTTTTCCTAATAGGTTAATTAAAGGTTTTGCCTTTGTGGTGAAATTAGGTACGAATCTTCGGTAATATCCTACAAGTCCTAAGAATTGTTGAATGTTCTTCTGCGTTGTAGGTGTAGGAAAATCTTGAACAGCTTTTAGTTTCCTAGGATCGGGTCTTACTCCTTCCTTTGAAATAATGTGTCCAAGGTATGCAACTTCCTTTCGCAAGAATTGACATTTGTTGGTCTGCAGGGTTAATCCATGTTCTCGAAGGCGATTTAGCAACTTTTTGACTTTAATATTATGTTCCTGTAAGGATGATGCATAGATCACTATGTCATCCAAGTAGACAAAGAGGTCTGTTCCTTGAAGTCCAGTGAGTGCTTGATCCATGAGGCGTTGAAAGGTGGGTGGTGCATTCTTTAATCCGAAAGGCATTCGAGAGAATTCGTAATGTCCATTTGGAGTAGTGAATGCTGTTTTTGCTTTATCTTTCGGATCCATCTCTATTTGATGAAATCCACTAGCGAGATCAAAGACTGAAAAATATTTAGCTCCTCCTAGTCGATCTAAAATCTCGGTGATTTGAGGTAATGGATATTTATCAGAAATTGTTATTTCGTTGAGACCGCGGAAATCTATCACCAATCGCCAACGTTTTACTCCATTTTCATCTTCTTTCTTTGGTACGATCCATAAAGGTGAATTATATGGAGATTTAGAAGGTGTAATTATACCATTTGATAATAAGGCGCTGATTTGTTTTTGAATTTCCTTTTGATGAATGAGAGGATAGCGATATTGTCTCGTATTGATTGGAATATCGTTAGATGTATGAATTGAATGTTTAAAGTCGGAAGCCTTACCTAGTTTATCTCCAGGAAGATAAAATCGGTCAGGAAATTCTTTAACTAAATTTGTAACAAAATTTAGTTCCTCCTTGTTCAAATGTTTGGTGTTTAGAGTTTCCAAGATTTTCTGTTTCTTATCTTCGTTAGTTTTAAAATTTAACGGGTGTTCTGCAGCTGAGTAAAAATCTTCATCTGATGAACTGAAGATATCAAACGGCTCCAATGTTTGCGGTTCTATCTCCACGTCTAGGGGTTCATCGCTGGTGTTTGTTGCCATAACGTAGCACTTTCCTTCACTGTTCTTTACAACTGCTTCCCCTATGTACAGATGTTCGAGGGTCTTGATACGTGGTAAATATCCTTCCCTAATCCTTGGGTTTGTTATTGTTATAGCAATCTGTTGCGACGTCCTAGGTTCAATACGATGTTTGGTAGACGTCGGTAGTTTGTTAGTTTGAGGTATGTCCTGATAATTTGAAAAACGTAGAGGTCGGGTAGGTTTATTTTTTAATACCAAAGTCCCATGGTAATAGGAAATTTCGGCCTCCTCCTGTTTTAAAAATGGGCTTCCTATTAGTCCGTCTGCTTCTATTGCAAGCTCTTTTACCACATAGAAAAGTGCGGGAGCTTCGTGGATGTGAAGAATTGTTGTTCCTAATGTATGAATTGGATTAGTTGTAATTCCAGTTAATTCAATTTCTTCCCGAGAGTTTATCGTAGCATTTTCTCCCAGGGCGGTAATAACTACTAAATTTACGGATGCTCCGCCATCAATTAAGAATTCTCCCGTTCCTGACTCCAGTTCTGGAACCTTGGTTTTGATGCGTGGGGCAGGTGCTTCCTTGACGAGGTTTCCTCTTCGAAGCGGACTGTCCTTTGGCGAGCTTCTTTGTTTCCGCTCATCGTGTCGCCTATACGTTGAGCGCGATCGAAGTTTAAAGACTTGTTAGATTCGACAGATGAATCTCGCGAGTCTCGTTGATATCTCGGACTACGCGGATGTTTCCTACAGGATTTTCCGTCATGTCCGGTCGTACCGCAATGCCAGCAGTATAAACTCGGCTTGCGATTTTTATCGGGATTTTTTAAGATGGAATAATGTTTTTCTCCATCATCTGCGTACGATGAGTCGGAGCGATAAGAAGGGGATTTCGAGGGGCTCCGGTGACGCAAAGTCCAGGCCGTCGTACGTGTCCGTCCTTCTCGTTCCTCTTCAAAACCAGATGTTCTTGTAGACCGATCCCTGTTTTGGTCGTACCTACTTGGAGAATGTGGATACGACACTTAATGGTCGTTGTGGCGAGAATCTTCAGCGTAATGGTCTCGACGAGACCACCTGGAGGGTGACTCATTACGGGGCGACTGTCGCCGATTCCTTAATTTTCTGTCTATCTGGAGCACGGCGTCGTAAGCTTGTTCAAGTGTTTTGATGTCTTGAGTTTGAGCCGACACTTTCCAGGAAATTCGATCTGGTAAACCATCGATGAAGTTTTCTTTAACGTCCTTTTCCATTTCTTTGACGAAGTCTTCAGCATGATCCAGATATCTTTCCCGAATAGCTCCGCGCGCACAATAAACGAGATGACTGGTCCTGTCGACGTATTGTCGCAGACTTTCTCCTTCACGAATACGTAATTTCGCGATTTCTACTTGGAAGTATGACAAACTTCTTCCCGGCGCGAATCTCTTTTTCAAATGTTGGACTAATGTCTTAACAGAGTTGAATTTGTGCTCTAACGTGCACCTACGTGCCGGACCGATCAGTTTTGTTAAAATTATCGCAAGATACTCAGCTTCCGTACCCTCAGGAATCAAAGTTAACCCGTCTTCCACATTTTGTGCAAACCGCGTCAAGGGTGGACTTTCACCGTCGAAGGTTGGAATTGACATAGTAATGTTCTGTATACATGTCCGTTGCGTCAAAAGCGACATTGAGTTTGCAATTGAAACTGTCAGGTTCATAATGTCGTTAGAAGAGACGTTAGCCTGTGTGCTTGTCATTTTGAAACTTTCTTAAGTGACTTGACTAGCGAAAACTAGTATATTGTCAATAATAAATTACGAGTGATTTTAACGTATTTAAAAACCAAATTTTACGGCGATTCTAATGCAGTAGCATCCCACCGCTGTCACCAGTTCTGTTACGAGCCGGGGCTGCGGCAACGCGAGAGGCCGGCGAGAAGGGTATTTCCCAAGGAATATGGTTAACGAATTTGTTAATAAGGTGCGCGGACGAACCTGATGCGAAATCAGGGAGCCGCTTGGATTATTGACGACGAGGACGAACCTGATGCGAAATCAGGGAGCCTCTAGGAATGGAGTCAAGCGCGGACGAACCTGATTTGAAATCAGGGAGCCGCAGGAGGGTGACACGTCGTGAACGAACCCGATGTGAAATCGGGGTGTCACTAGGATGATGTTCACAGACGAACTCGACGCGAAGTCGAGGAGCTGTTAGGAGGTTGGATTATTCACAGACGAACCTGGTGCGAAACCAGGGAGCTGTTCGGAGGTTGGTAGACTTACAGACGAACCTGGTGCGAAACCAGGGAGCTGTAGGATACGGACGAACCTGATGCGAAATCAGGGAGCCGTAGGAGGGTTAAGCGTGGACGAACCCGATGCGAAATCGGGGAGCCACTAGGTTGGTAAAATTCCTTAATTTGGATGAAAGGTTGCAAACTAACCTGATGCTAGATCAGGGAGTCGCGGGAAATGTTATTAATGCCTCGTAACTCTTAATTTATATTCGATACAACTCGAGCGGTAAAGTTGTATCAGTGGGTGAGCGCTACTAAGTTTATAAGGATCGCTGGGTAAAAGATGGGTTTTAACGAATCAACTCGATTTAGAAGTGAACACCATTCGTGTATTCAAGATTATAGTACAAATGTGAATGTCGCGGTTAAATAGTGTAATAAATGTGTGTAAATTACCACTAATTTGCTCGGTGTTGACGCACTGGCGATGCGGGGCGTACGAGCGGCTATTACAAAGTGCCCAATAGAATGTAAACCGAACTCGCGGATTCTATGGGGTCAACTATGATTCCGACGGAGACTTTAGCTCGATCTTACTGAATTCAACCGACTCGGTACGAGCGTGACACAACGTTACTCTACGCGTAACTGTACTGCTTTTAACCGCAGAGGGTAGAAACCAAAGGGTTTATATAGTCCAAAAAATGAGTGGGGATGCATTTGAAATTTCCATATAAGGAAATTCTTTGGGGTCGTCGTCGTGTCACTCCCGTTCCGATGGTCGTGATCCAGATGGTCGAGATCATGACCCCCCTTAGTGGTATGTGATAAGCAAAAGGATTTTAGGGCGTTTTCCCTTCGCAGACGCGTGCTCGAAAAGTGGTTGAGAGCGGCGTATGGGAAAAAATCCACATACGTAACACATTTATTATTATTTTTTTTTTTAAATTTCTTTTTTTTAGTTTTTTGTTATTTTTTTTAAATTTGTATATTTTTTTTATTTAAAATTTTTTTTATTTATTTTTGTTTTAATTTATTATTTTTTTAAAAATTTTTTAATAATATTTTAGAATTTAAAAAAAAAATTATTTCTTTTAAATTTTGATTTATTTTTTTTTTGATTTTTTAATTTTTTTATTTTTCTTTTAAATTTTCGTATTATTTTTATTTAATTTTTTTTTGTATTTTAAATTTTTTTATTTTAATTTTTTTATATTTTTTTTTAATTTTTTTAAAAAAAAATTTAAAATTTTTTCAAATTTTATTTAAAATTGAAAAAAATTTTTTTTTTTAAATTTTTTATTTTTTTTTAAATTGTTCTCTACTTTAATTTTTTAAATTTTTTTAAAAATTAAAAAAAAAACAAATAAAAATTTAAAAAAAATAAAAAAAATTTTTAAAAAAAATTTAAAAAATTAAAAAATTAAAAATATAGAAAAAAAAATTAAAAAAATAATTTTTTTTTTTAAATTTTGTTAAAAAAATAAAATAATTTTTTTTTAAATTTAAAACAATTAAAATTTAAAAAAAAAATGAAAAAATTTTAAGAAAATTAAAAAAAATTTTTTAAAAATAAAGAAAGTCTTAAAAAAATAAAATAAAAGAAAAATAAAAATTAAAACAAAAATTTTAAAGAAATTTAAAAAACCTTTTTTTTTCAAATAAAAAAATAATAATTTTAAAAAAATTAAAAAAATATTTTTTTAATTTAAAAAAAATAAAGCAAAGAAAAATTTAAAAAATTAGAAAAAAATTAAAAAATTTAAAAATATTTTTAAAATATTTAAAAACTAATAATAATTTAAAACAAAAATACATAAATAAATAAATAAAATTTTAAAATAAAAAAATATACAAATTTTAAAAAAATAACAAAAAATTAAAAACAAATTAAAAAAATTAAAATAAAGAATTTTTTAAAAAAATAATAATAAATGAATTAAAGGAAAATTAAATAAAATATATTTTTTTTAAATTCTTCAAAAAAAATTTAAAAATTTTTTAAAAAATTTTAAAAAAATTTTAAAAAATGAAAAAAATTAAAAGATACAAAAACAAAATTAAAAAAAAATAAAAAAAAATTTAAAATTTTGTGAAAAAATTAAAACAATTTTTAAAAACAAAATTTTTTTAAAATAAAAAAATTATAAGAAAATTAAAAAAAAATTTTAAAATTTAAAAAAATTAAAAAAAATATAATAAAAGAAAAATAAAAATTAAAAATTTTTTTTTGAATTTAAAAATATTTTTAAAATATTCAAAAAATAATAATAATTTAAAACAAAAATAAATAAAAAGAATATAAAAAAATTTAAAAATAAAAAAAATTAACAAATATAGAAAAAAATAAAAAAATATATACAAATTTTTTTTAAAAAATAATAAGAAAATAAAAAAAAAATTAAAAATTTAAAAAAATTTTAAAAAATAAAATAAAAGAAAAATGAAAATTAAAAAAAATTTAATTTTAAAATCATTTTTTGATATAAAAAAATTATAATGTGAAAAAAAAATTTAAATTTTTAAAAAAATTTAAAAATAATAATTTAAAACAAATATAAATAAAAAAAATAAAAAAAATTAAAAATAAAAAAAAATAAAAAAAAATTTTTAAATTAAAAAAAATTTAAAAAATAAAAATATATACCAATTTAAAAAAAATAAACAAAAAATTTTAAAAATTAAAAAATTAAAATTAAGAAATTTTTTTAAAAAAAATAATATTAATAAATGAATTAAAGGAAAATTAAATAAAATTTATTTTTTTTTAAATTCTTTAAAAAAAAATTAAAAAATTTAAAAATAAAAAAAATATACAAAAATTTAAAAGAAAAATAAAAAAACTAAAAAGTTTTTAAAAAAATTTGAAAATTTTAAAAAAAAATTTAAAAAAATAAAACATAATTTAAAAAAAAATTATAAAAAATTTTTTTAAAAATTTTAAAATATAAAAAAAATTAAAAATAAAAAAAAATATACAAAAAATTTAAAAGAAAAATAAAAAAAATAAAAAAAATAAACAAATAAAAATTTTTAAAAAACAAAAAAAATTTTAAAAATTTTGTTAAAAAATTAAAACAATTTTTTTAAAAATAAAAATTAAAAAAAAAATTTTAAGAAAATTTAAAAAAAATATAAAAATTTAAAAAAATTAAAAAAAAATAAAATAAAAGAAAAATGAAAATTAAAAAAAAAATTTTAATTTTAAAAACATTTTTTGATATAAAAAAATTATAATTTAAAAAAAAAAATTTAAAATTTTTTAAAAATTTTAAAAATAATAATTTAAAACAAATATAAATAAAAAAAATAAAAATAATTTTAAAAATAAAAAAAAATAAAAAAAAATTTCAAAATTAAAAAAAAATTTTACAAAATAAAAAATTTTTTAAAAATTGTGTTAAAAAATTAAAACAAATTTTTTAAAAAAAATTTAAAAAATTAAAAAATAATAAGGAAATTAAAAAAAAATTTTAAAAATTAAAAAAAAATTTAAAAATAAAATAAAATAAAAATAAAAATTTAAAAAAAATTAAAGAAATTTAAAAAACATTTTTTTAAATAAAAAAAAAATAATTTTTTAAAAATTAAATTTTTTAAATTTAAAAAAATAATAAAGCAAAGAAAAATTTAAAAATATTAAAAAAAAAATTTAAATTTAAAAATATTTTTAAATTTTTTTAAAAATAATAATAATTTAAAACAAAAATAAATAAAAAGAATAAAAAAAATTAAAAGTAAAAAAATATACAAATTTAAAAAAAAGTAACAAAAAACTAAAAAGAAAGATTTTTTTAAAAAAATAATAATAATAAATGAATTAAAGGAAAACTAAATAAAAATTATTTTTTAAAAAATTCTTTAAAAAAAAATTAAAAAATTTAAAAATAAAAAAAATATACAAAAATTTAAAAGAAAAATAAAAAAACTAAAAAGTTTTTAAAAAAATTTGAAAAATTTTAAAAAAATTTAAAAAAATAAAACATAATTTAAAAAAAAATTATAAAAAATTTTTTTAAAAATTTTAAAATATAAAAAAATTAAAATAAAGGATTTTTTAAAAAAATAATAATAATAAATGAATTAAAGGAAAATTAAATATAATTTTTTTTTTAAATTCTTTTTAAAAAAATTTAAAATTTTTTTTAAACATTTAAAAAAAAAGTAAAAAAAATTTAAAAAAAATGAAAACAAAGAATTAAAATAAAAAAATTTAAAATATAAAAAATATAAAATAAAAAAAATTTACAAAAATTTAAAAGAAAAATAAAGAAAATAAAAAGTTTTAAAAAAAATATAAATTTTTTTTAAAAAAATTTAAAAAAATTTTTTAAAAATTTAAAAAATTTAAAAAAAATAAAGAATTTGTTTAAAATATTGTTAAAAAATTAAAACAAAATTAAAAAAAAATTAAAAAAGATTTTAAATAAAATTTAAGAAATTTTTTAAAAAAATTTAAAAAAATTAAAAAAATAATTTTTTAAATATAAAAAATAAGAAAAAATTTAAAAAAAAATAAAATTTTTTTAAAAAAAATTGTTAAAAAATTAAAACAAAATTTTTTAAAAAATTTTTAAAAATTAAAAAAAAATTTTAAATTTGAAGAAAATTAAAAAAAATTAAAATAAAAGGAAAATAAAAAAATAAAATAAAAAACAATTTACAAAAATTTAAATAAAAATAAAACAATTTTAAAAAAATAAACAAATAAAAATTAAAAAAAAAATTTTTTTAATTTCTAAATATTTATGTTTTGATTTTTGCTTTAATTTTTTAACAATTTTTTTTTTAAAAATTATTTATGTTTTTTAATTTTTTTTTCTAATTTTTTTTATTTTCTTTATTTTTTTATTTTTTTATTTATTTTTGTTTTAAGTTTTTTTTTTTTTTTAAATTTAAAAAAAATTTAAAAGAATTTAAAAAATTTAAAACAATTTTAAAATATAAAAAATTTAAAAATAAAAAAATTTAAATATATAGAAAAAAATAAAAACATATATACAAATTTTTCTTAAAAAAAAAATAAGAAAATTAAAAAAAAATTGTAAAAAAATTAAAACAAAATTTAAAACAAAAATTTTTAAAAATATTTTTAAAAAATTTTAAAATAAAAAAAAAAATTTTAAATTTGAAAAAAAAATTAAAAAATTAAAATAAAAGAAAAAAATAAAATAAAAAAAATATACAAAAATTTAATGAAAAATAAAAAAAATTAAAAAAAATTAAAAATTTTAAAAAATTAAAAAAATTTAAAAAATTTAAAGAAATTTAAAAATTTTAAAAAAATTTTAAAAAAATTTCAAAAAAAATTTTAAAAATTTTTAGAAAAAATTAAAAAAATTAAAATAAAAAATATGAAAAAAGAAAAAAAATAATAAATAATTTAAAAAAAAATAAAAAAATTTTTTTTTAAAGTTTTTTAAATTTTTTAAAAAACATTTTAAAAATTTTTGTTTTAAATTTTGTTTTAATTTTTTAGCAATTTTAAAAAAAAAATTATTTATGTTTTTTAAATTTTTTTCTTAATTTTTTACCAATTTTTTAAAATTTTTTATCAATTTTTTAAAATTTTTTCTAAATATTTTTTAAATTTTTTTTGAAAAATTTTTTAATTTTTTTTTATTTTTTTTAAATTATATATTAATTCTTTTCTTTTTTTATATTTTTTATTTTTAATTTTTTAAAATTTTTTAAAGAATTTTTAAAAAAGATAATTTATTTAGTTTTCCTTTAATTCATTTATTATTATTTTTTTTAAATTTCTTTTTTTAGTTTTTTGTTATTTTTTTTAAATTTGTATATTTCTTTTACTTTAAAATTTTTTTTATTTTTTTTTTGTTTTAATTTATTATTTTTTTTAAATTTTTTAATAATATTTTAAAATTAAAAAAAAAAATTTTTATTTCTTTTAAATTTTTATTTATTTTTTTTTTTGATTTTTTAATTTTTTTATTTTTCTTTTAAATTATCGTATTTTTTTATTTAAATTTTTTTTTGTATTTTAAAATTTTTTATTTTAATTTTTTTATATTTTTTTTAAATTTTTTTTAAAAAAATTTTAAAAAAATTTATAAATTTTATTTAAAATTTAAAAAAAATTTTTTTTAATTTTTTATTTTTTTTTTAATTTTCCTCTACTTTAATTTTTTAAATTTTTTTAAAAATTTAAAATTTTTTTTTTTAAATTTTGTTTTAATTTTTTAACAATTTTTTTTAAAAAAAATTTATTTATGTTTTTAAATTTTTTTTATTTTTTTTATTTTTTTTATTTATTTTTGTTTTAAATTTTTTTTTTAAATTTTAAAAAATTTTAAAAGATTTTATAAAATTTAAAACAATTTTAAAATATAAAAAAATTTAAAAATAAAAAAAATTAAAAAATATAGAAAAAAATTAAAAAATATATACAATTTTTTTTAAAAAAATTATAAGAAAATTAAAAAAAATTTAAAAATTTAAAAAAAAATTTTAAAAATAAAACAAAAGAAAAATGAAAATTAAAAAAAAAATTTAATTTTAAAAACATTTTTTTATATAAAAAAATTATAATTTTAAAAACTTTTTTTGATATAAAAAAATTATAATTTGAAAAAAAATTTAAAATTTTTAAAAAAATTTAAAAATAATAATTTAAAACAAATATAAATAAAAAAAATAAAAAAATTTAAAAATAAAAAAAAATAAAAAAAAATTTTAAAATTAAAAAAAATTTTAAAAATAAAAATATATACCAATTTAAAAAAAATAAACAAAAAAATTTAAAAATTAAGAAATTTTTTTTAAAAAAATAATATTAATAAATGAATTAAAGGAAAATTAAATAAAATTTATTTTTTTTTTAAATTCTTTAAAAAAAATTTAAAAAATTTAAAAATAAAAAAAATATACAAAAATTTAAAAGAAAAATAAAAAAATAAAAAGTTTTTAAAAAAATTTGAAAAATTTAAAAAAAAATTTTAAAAAATAAAACATAATTTAAAAAAAAATTATAAAAAATTTTTTAAAAAATTTTAAAATATAAAAAAAATTAAAGATAAAAAAAATATACAAAAAATTTAAAAGAAAAATAAAAAAATTAAAAAATCAAAAAAATAAACAAATAAAAATTTTTAAAAAACAAAAAAAAAATTAAAAAATTTTGTTAAAAAATTAAAACAATTTTTTTAAAAATAAAATTTAAAAAAAATTATAAGAAAATTTAAAAAAAAATATAAAAATTTAAAAAAATTAAAAAAAATAAAATAAAAGAAAAATGAAAATTAAAAAAAAAATTTTAATTTTAAAAACATTTTTTGATATAAAAAAATTATAATTTTAAAAAAAAATTTAAAATTTTTTAAAAATTTTAAAAATAATAATTTAAAACAAATATAAATAAAAAGAATAAAAAAATTAAAAGTAAAAAAATATACAAATTTAAAAAAAAGTAACAAAAAACTAAAAAGAAAGATTTTTTAAAAAAAAAAATAATAATAAATGAATTAAAGGAAAACTAAATAAAAATTATTTTTTTTAAAAATTCATTAAAAAATTTAAAAAATTTTTAGAAATAAAAAAAAAATTTTTAAAAAAAATTTCAAATAACAAAAAAAATTTAAAAAAATTAAAAAAATTAAAATAAAGGATTTTTAAAAAAAAATAATAATAAATGAATTAAAGGAAAATTAAATATAATTTTTTTTTTAAATTCTTTTAAAAAAAATTTAAATTTTTTTTTAAAAAATTTAAAAAAAAAAGTAAAAAAAATTTAAAAAAATGAAAACAAAGAATTAAAATAAAAAAATTTAAAATGTAAAAAAATATAAAATAAAAAAAATATACAAAAATTTAAAAGAAAAATAAAGAAAATAAAAAGTTTAAAAAAAATATAAATTTTTTTTAAAAAAATTAAAAAAAAATTTTAAAAAAAATTTTAAAAATTTTAAAAATTTAAAAAAAATAAAGAATTTTTTTAAAATATTGTTAAAAAATTAACACAAAATTTAAAAAAAAAATTAAAAAAGATTTTAAATAAAATTTAAGAAAATTTTTAAAAAAATTAAAAAAAAAAATTTTAAAATATAAAAAATAAGAAAAAAATTTAAAAAAAATATTTTTTTTTTAAAAATATTGTTAAAGAATTAAAACAAAATTTTTTAAAAAATTTTTAAAAATTAAAAAAAAATTTTAAATTTGAAGAAAATTAAAAAAAAATAAAATAAAAGGAAAATAAAAAAATAAAATAAAAAAAAATTTACAAAAATTTAAAGAAAAATAAAAAAATTTAAAAAAAATAAACAAATAAAAATTAAAAAAATTTTTTTTTATTTTCTAAATATTTATGTTTTGATTTTTGTTTTAATTTTTTAACAATTTTTTTTTAAAAAAATTATTTATGTTTTTTAAATTTTTTTTCTAATTTTTTTTATTTTCTTTATTTTTTTATTTTTTTATTTATTTTTGTTTTAAGTTATTATTTTTTTTTTAAAAAATTTAAAAAAAATTTAAAAGAATTTAAAAAATTTAAAACAATTTTAAAATATAAAAAATTTAAAAATAAAAAAATTTAAAAATATAGAAAAAATAAAAACATATATACAAATTTTTCTTAAAAAAATTATAAAAAAATTAAAAAAAAATTGTAAAAAAATTAAAACAAAATTTAAAACAAAAATTTTTAAAAATTTTTTTAAAAAATTTTAAAATAAAAAAAAAATTTTAAATTTGAAAAAAAAATTAAAAAATTAAAATAAAAGAAAAAAATTAAAATAAAAAAAATATACAAAAATTTAATGAAAAATAAAAAAAAATTAAAAAAAATTAAAAATTTTAAAAAATTAAAAAAATTTTAAAAATTTAAAGAAATTTAAAAATTTTAAAAAAATTTAAAAAAATTTTCAAAAAAAATTTTAAAAATTTTTAGAAAAAATTAAAAAAATTAAAATAAAAAATATGAAAAAAGAGAAAAAATAATAAATAATTTAAAAAAAAATTAAAAAAAATTTTTTAAAAAACATTTTAAAAATTTTTGTTTTAAATTTTGTTTTAATTTTTTAGAAATTTAAAAAAAAAATTATTTATGTTTTTTAAATTTTTTTCTTAATTTTTTAACAATTTTTTTAAATTTTTTATCAATTTTTTAAAATTTTTAAAAAAAATTTTAAAAAATTTTATAAATTTTATTTAAAATTTAAAAAAAAATTTTTTTAATTTTTTATTTTTTTTTTAATTTTTCTCTACTTTAATTTTTTAAATTTTTTTAAAAATTTAAAAAAAATTTTTTTAAATTTTGTTTTAATTTTTTAACAATTTTTTTTAAAAAAATTTTATTTATGTTTTTAAAATTTTTTTATTTTTTTTATTTTTTTTATTTATTTTTGTTTTAAATTTTTTTTTTTAAATTTTTAAAAATTTTAAAAGATTTTATAAAATTTAAAACAATTTTAAAATATAAAAAAATTTAAAAATAAAAAAAATTAAAAAATATAGAAATAATTAAAAAATATATTCAATTTTTTTTAAAAAAATTATAAGAAAATTAAAAAAAATTTAAAAATTTAAAAAAAAATTAAAAAATAAAACAAAAGAAAAATGAAAATTAAAAAAAAAATTTAATTTTAAAAACATTTTTTGATATAAAAAAATTATAATTTGAAAAAAAAATTAAAATTTTTAAAAAAATTTAAAAATAATAATTTAAAACAAATATAAATAAAAAAAAAAAATTTAAAAATAAAAAAAAATAAAAAAAAATTTTAAAATTAAAAAAAAATTTAAAAATAAAAATATATACCAATTTAAAAAAAATAAACAAAAAATTTTAAAAATTAAAAAATTAAAATTAAGAAATTTTTTTTAAAAAAATAATATTAATAAATGAATTAAAGGAAAATTAAATAAAATTTATTTTTTTTTAAATTCTTTAAAAAAAATTAAAAAATTAAAAAATAAAAAAATATACAAAAATTTAAAAGAAAATAAAAAAATTAAAAAATCAAAAAAATAAACAAATAAAAATTTTTAAAAAACAAAAAAATTTTAAAAAATTTTGTTAAAAAATTAAAACAATTTTTTTAAAAATAAAATTTAAAAAAAAATTATAAGAAAATTTTAAAAAAAATATAAAAATTTTAAAAAATTTAAAAAAAATAAAATAAAAGAAAAATGAAAATTAAAAAAAAAATTTAATTTTAAAAACATTTTTTGATATAAAAAAATTATAATTTTAAAAAAAAATTTAAAATTTTTTAAAAATTTTAAAAATAATAATTTAAAACAAATATAAATAAAAAAATAAAAATAAATTTAAAAATAAAAAAAAATAAAAAAAAAATTTCAAAATTAAAAAAAAAATTTTAAAAATAAAAAAAAATTTTAAAAATTGTGTTAAAAAATTAAAACAAATTTTTTAAAAAAAAATTAAAAAATTAAAAAAAAATTAAAAATAAAATAAAAGAAAAATAAAAATTTAAAAAAAATTAAAGAAATTTAAAAATCATTTTTTTAAATAAAAAAAAATAATTTTTTAAAAATTAAATTTTTTAAATTTAAAAAAATAATAAAGCAAAGAAAAATTTAAAAATATTAAAAAAAAGTTTTAAATTTAAAAATATTTTTAAATTTTTTTAAAAATAATAATAATTTAAAACAAAAATAAATAAAAAGAATAAAAAAAAATTAAAAGTAAAAAAATATACAAATTTAAAAAAAAGTAACAAAAAACTAAAAAGAAAGATTTTTTTAAAAAAATAATAATAATAAATGAATTAAAGGAAAACTAAATAAAAATTATTTTTTTAAAAAATTCATTAAAAAATTTAAAAAATTTTTAGAAATAAAAAAAAAATTTAAAAATAAAAAAAAATTTCAAATAACAAAAAAAATTTAAAAAAATTTTAAAAATTAAAATAAAGGATTTTTTAAAAAAATAATAATAATAAATGAATTAAAGGAAAATTAAATATAATTTTTTTTTTTAAATTCTTTTAAAAAAAATTTAAAATTTTTTTTAAAAAATTTAAAATTTTTTTAAAAAATTTAAAAAAAAAGTAAAAAAAATTTTAAAAAAATGAAAACAAAGAATTAATAAAAAAATTTAAAATATAAAAAAATATAAAATAAAAAAATATACAAAAATTTAAAAGAAAAATAAAGAAAATAAAAAGTTTTAAAAAAAATATAAATTTTTTTTAAAAAAATTAAAAAAAAATTAAAAAAAAAATTTTTTAAATTTTAAAAATTTTAAAAAAATAAAGAATTTTTTTAAAATATTGTTAAAAATTTAAAACAAAATTTAAAAAAAAATTAAAAAAGATTTTAAATAAAATTTAAGTAATTTTTTAAAAAAATTTTAAAAAATTAAAAAAAAAATTTTTAAAATATAAAAAATAAGAAAAAAATTTTAAAAAAATAAAAATTTTTTTAAAAAAATTGTTAAAGAATTAAATCAAAATTTTTTAAAAAATTTTTAATAATTAAAAAAAAAATTTCAATTTGAAGAAAATTAAAAAAATTAAAATAAAAGGAAAATAAAAAAATAAAATAAAAAAAAATTTACAAAAATTTAAAGAAAAATAAAAAAATTTAAAAAAAATAAACAATTAAAAATTTAAAAAAAAAAATTTTTAATTTCTAAATATTTATGTTTTAAATTTTGTTTTAATTTTTTAACAATTTTTTTTTAAATTATTTATGTTTTTTAAATTTTTTTTCTAATTTTTTCCACTTTTTTACTAGTTTCAGCGGGTTCGTTCTGGGTTAGGTCTGGTTTTTTATGGGTTAGGTCTGGTTTTTCCTGCTTTTTTGAAATGCAGACCTAACCCAGACTGTTTTTTAATGTTTTTTTTATAATTTTCTCAATTTTTTTCTAATTTTTTCCACTTCTTTACTAGTTTCAGCGGGTTCGTTTTGGGTTAGGTCTGGTTTTTCCTGCTTTTTTATGGGTTAGGTCTGGTTTTTTTGTATTTTTTGAAATGCAGACCTAACCCAGACTGTTTTTTAATGTTTTTTTATAATTTTCTCAATTGTGTTATGTTTTTTTTTATACTTTTCTCATGTTTTTTTATGTTTTTTTTATACTTTTCTCATGTTTTTTATGTTTATTTTATACTTTTCTCAGGTTTTTTTATGCTTTTTTATACTTTTCTTATGTTTTTTTTATACTTTTAATACTTTTTTACCTGTTTCACCGGGTTAGGTCTGGTTTTTCCTGGGTTAGGCCTGCGTTAGGTCTAGAAAGGGACAGCCCTTTCTACTTATGAGACGGCTGGGACAGAGTCAGAGACCTGGATCAACGTCGGAAAAAAGAAGAAAAAGATTGTTTGTGTAAAATAACTTTTGAAATAGGCGAATTGTTAATAGTGGCGGTATGTATACTATGTATATTTATGTAGGATACACACATACTTCTGCTGTTTTAGGCAGTAGTTGTGCGTGGGAGCTTTTAAGCTCAGGATTGTGTCAATCCCTTTGAGGCCCTGTCGAAGTTTCACCGTGTCGCGTGAGGTTGACTATGCAAATAATTCCGCCGACACAGTTGACAGGGAGGGGTGGTTGGTAGAGGCACATAGAGGTGGGGGTTTTAGTCATTTAAAAAAGAAAAAAAAAAGGCCTGCGTTAGGTCTGGATTTTTTGTATTTTTTTAAATGCAGACCTAACCCAGACTGTTTTTTAAAGTTTTTTTATACTTTTCTCATGTTTTTTATGTTTATTTTATACTTTTCTTGATTTTTTTTCTACATTTTTCCACTTTTTTACTTGTTTCAGCGGGTTCATTCTGGGTTAGGACTGGGTTCGTTCTGGTTGAGGTCTTGGTAAGGTGCGGGTAAGGTCTTCGTAGGTGTGGGTAAGATCTTGGTAAGGTGCGGGCAAGGTCTCGGTAAGGTGCGGGTAAGGTGTTGGTAATGTGCGTATAAGGTCTTTATTTCTTTTTTTTCAATCCAGTCCTAACCCAGACTGTTTTTTAATGTTTTTTTATACTTCTCTCATGATTTTTCATACTTTTCTTATGTTTTTTCTACTTTTTTACTTATTTTACCGGGTTCGGCCTGGGTTCGGCCTGGGTGGGCCTGGGTTAGGTCTGGTTTTTTTGTATTTTTTGAAATGCACACCTAACGCAGACTGTTTTTTAATGTTTTTTTTATAATTTTCTCAATTTTTTTCTAATTTTTTCCACTTTTTTACTAGTTTCACCGGGTTCGTTCTGGGTTAGGTCTGGCTTTTCCTGGTTTTTTATGGGTTAGGTCTCGTTTTTCCTGCTTTTTTGTAACCCAGACCTCCCCCAGACTGTTTTTTAATGAATTTTTTATAATTTTTTCAATTTTTTATCTAATTTTTTCCACTTTTTCACTAGTTTCACCGGGTTCGTCCTGGGTTAGGTCTGGTTTTTCTTGCTTCTTTATGGGTTAGGTCTGGTTTTTCCTGCTTTTTTGTAACCCAGACCTCCCCCAGACTGTTTTTTAATGAATTTTTTTATAATTTTTTCAATTTTTTTCTAATTTTTTCCACTTTTTTACTAGTTTCACCGGGTTCGTTCTGGGTTAGGTCTGGCTTTTCCTGTTTTTTTATGGGTTAGGTCTGGTTTTTCCTGCTTTTTTGAAATGCAGACCTAACCCAGACTGTTTTTTAATGTTTTTTTTATAATTTTCTCAATTTTTTTCTAATTTTTTCCACTTCTTTACTAGTTTCAGCGGGTTCGTTTTGGGTTAGGTCTGGTTTTTCCTGCTTTTTTATGGGTTAGGTCTGGTTTTTTTGTATTTTTTGAAATGCAGACCTAACCCAGACTGTTTTTTAATGTTTTTTTATAATTTTCTCAATTGTGTTATGTTTTTTTATACTTTTCTCATGTTTTTTTATGTTTTTTTTATACTTTTCTCATGTTTTTTATGTTTATTTTATACTTTTCTCAGGTTTTTTTTATGCTTTTTTATACTTTTCTTATGTTTTTTTTATACTTTTAATACTTTTCTGAAGTTTTTTTTATACTTTTTATACTTTTTTACCTGTTTCACCGGGTTAGGCCTGGTTTTTCCTGGGTTAGGCCTGCGTTAGGTCTAGAAAGGGACAGCCCTTTCTACTTATGAGACGGCTGGGACAGAGTCAGAGACCTGGATCAACGTCGGAAAAAAGAAGAAAAAGATTGTTTGTGTAAAATAACTTTTGAAATAGGCGAATTGTTAATAGTGGCGGTATGTATACTATGTATATTTATGTAGGATACACACATACTTCTGCTGTTTTAGGCAGTAGTTGTGCGTGGGAGCTTTTAAGCTCAGGATTGTGTCAATCCCTTTGAGGCCCTGTCGAAGTTTCACCGTGTCGCGTGAGGTTGACTATGCAAATAATTCCGCCGACACAGTTGACAGGGAGGGGTGGTTGGTAGAGGCACATAGAGGTGGGGGTTTTAGTCATTTAAAAAAAAAAAAAAAAAAGGCCTGCGTTAGGTCTGGTTTTTTTGTATTTTTTGAAATGCAGACCTAACGCAGACTGTTTTTTAATGTTTATTTATAATTTTCTCAATTTTTTTCTAATTTTTTCCACTTTTTTACTAGTTTCACCGGGTTCGTTCTGGGTTAGGTCTGGCTTTTCCTGGTTTTTTATGGGTTAGGTCTCGTTTTTCCTGCTTTTTTGTAACCCAGACCTCCCCCAGACTGTTTTTTAATGAATTTTTTATAATTTTTTCAATTTTTTATCTAATTTTTTCCACTTTTTCACTAGTTTCACCGGGTTCGTCCTGGGTTAGGTCTGGTTTTTCTTGCTTCTTTATGGGTTAGGTCTGGTTTTTCCTGCTTTTTTGTAACCCAGACCTCCCCCAGACTGTTTTTTAATGAATTTTTTTATAATTTTCTCAATTTTTTTCTAATTTTTTCCACTTTTTTACTAGTTTCACCGAGTTCGTTCTGGGTTAGGTCTGGCTTTTCCTGTTTTTTTATGGGTTAGGTCTGGTTTTTCCTGCTTTTTTGAAATGCAGACCTAACCCAGACTGTTTTTTAATGTTTTTTTTATAATTTTCTCAATTTTTTTCTAATTTTTTCCACTTCTTTACTAGTTTCAGCGGGTTCGTTTTGGGTTAGGTCTGGTTTTTCCTGCTTTTTTATGGGTTAGGTCTGGTTTTTTTTGTATTTTTTGAAATGCAGACCTAACCCAGACTGTTTTTTAATGTTTTTTTATAATTTTCTCAATTGTGTTATGTTTTTTTTATACTTTTCTCATGTTTTTTTATGTTTTTTTTATACTTTTCTCATGTTTTTTATGTTTATTTTATACTTTTCTCAGGTTTTTTTATGCTTTTTTATACTTTTCTTATATTTTTTTTATACTTTTAATACTTTTCTGAAGTTTTTTTTTATACTTTTTATACTTTTTTACCTGTTTCACCGGGTTAGGTCTGGTTTTTCCTGGGTTAGGCCTGCGTTAGGTCTAGAAAGGGACAGCCCTTTCTACTTATGAGACGGCTGGGACAGAGTCAGAGACCTGGATCAACGTCGGAAAAAAGAAGAAAAAGATTGTTTGTGTAAAATAACTTTTGAAATAGGCGAATTGTTAATAGTGGCGGTATGTATACTATGTATATTTATGTAGGATACACACATACTTCTGCTGTTTTAGGCAGTAGTTGTGCGTGGGAGCTTTTAAGCTCAGGATTGTGTCAATCCCTTTGAGGCCCTGTCGAAGTTTCACCGTGTCGCGTGAGGTTGACTATGCAAATAATTCCGCCGACACAGTTGACAGGGAGGGGTGGTTGGTAGAGGCACATAGAGGTGGGGGTTTTAGTCATTTAAAAAAGAAAAAAAAAAGGCCTGCGTTAGGTCTGGATTTTTTGTATTTTTTTAAATGCAGACCTAACCCAGACTGTTTTTTAAAGTTTTTTTATACTTTTCTCAGGTTTTTTTTATGCTTTTTTATACTTTTCTTATGTTTTTTTTATACTTTTAATACTTTTCTGAAGTTTTTTTTATACTTTTTATACTTTTTTACCTGTTTCACCGGGTTAGGCCTGGTTTTTCCTGGGTTAGGCCTGCGTTAGGTCTAGAAAGGGACAGCCCTTTCTACTTATGAGACGGCTGGGACAGAGTCAGAGACCTGGATCAACGTCGGAAAAAAGAAGAAAAAGATTGTTTGTGTAAAATAACTTTTGAAATAGGCGAATTGTTAATAGTGGCGGTATGTATACTATGTATATTTATGTAGGATACACACATACTTCTGCAGTTTTAGGCAGTAGTTGTGCGTGGGAGCTTTTAAGCTCAGGATTGTGTCAATCCCTTTGAGGCCCTGTCGAAGTTTCACCGTGTCGCGTGAGGTTGACTATGCAAATAATTCCGCCGACACAGTTGACAGGGAGGGGTGGTTGGTAGAGGCACATAGAGGTGGGGGTTTTAGTCATTTAAAAAAAAAAAAAAAAAAAAGGCCTGCGTTAGGTCTGGTTTTTTTGTATTTTTTGAAATGCAGACCTAACGCAGACTGTTTTTTAATGTTTTTTTTATAATTTTCTCAATTTTTTTCTAATTTTTTCCACTTTTTTACTAGTTTCACCGGGTTCGTTCTGGGTTAGGTCTGGCTTTTCCTGGTTTTTTATGGGTTAGGTCTCGTTTTTCCTGCTTTTTTGTAACCCAGACCTCCCCCAGACTGTTTTTTAATGAATTTTTTATAATTTTTTCAATTTTTTATCTAATTTTTTCCACTTTTTCACTAGTTTCACCGGGTTCGTCCTGGGTTAGGTCTGGTTTTTCTTGCTTCTTTATGGGTTAGGTCTGGTTTTTCCTGCTTTTTTGTAACCCAGACCTCCCCCAGACTGTTTTTTAATGAATTTTTTTATAATTTTCTCAATTTTTTTCTAATTTTTTCCACTTTTTTACTAGTTTCACCGGGTTCGTTCTGGGTTAGGTCTGGCTTTTCCTGTTTTTTTATGAGTTAGGTCTGGTTTTTCCTGCTTTTTTGAAATGCAGACCTAACCCAGACTTTTTTTTAATGTTTTTTTTATAATTTTCTCAATTTTTTTCTAATTTTTTCCACTTCTTTACTAGTTTCAGCGGGTTCGTTTTGGGTTAGGTCTGGTTTTTCCTGCTTTTTTATGGGTTAGGTCTGGTTTTTTTGTATTTTTTTGAAATGCAGACCTAACCCAGACTGTTTTTTAATGTTTTTTTATAATTTTCTCAATTGTGTTATGTTTTTTTTATACTTTTCTCATGTTTTTTTATGTTTTTTTTATACTTTTCTCATGTTTTTTATGTTTATTTTATACTTTTCTCAGTTTTTTTATGCTTTTTTATACTTTTCTTATGTTTTTTTTATACTTTTAATACTTTTCTGAAGTTTTTTTTATACTTTTTATCCTTTTTTACCTGTTTCACCGGGTTAGGTCTGGTTTTTCCTGGGTTAGGCCTGCGTTAGGTCTAGAAAGGGACAGCCCTTTCTACTTATGAAACGGCTGGGACAGAGTCAGAGACCTGGATCAACGTCGGAAAAAAGAAGAAAAAGATTGTTTGTGTAAAATAACTTTTTGAAATAGGCGAATTGTTAATAGTGGCGGTATGTATACTATGTATATTTATGTAGGATACACACATACTTCTGCTGTTTTAGGCAGTAGTTGTGCGTGGGAGCTTTAAGCTCAGGATTGTGTCAATCCCTTTGAGGCCCTGTCGAAGTTTCACCGTGTCGCGTGAGGTTGACTATGCAAATAATTCCGCCGACACAGTTGACAGGGAGGGGTGGTTGGTAGAGGCACATAGAGGTGGGGGTTTTAGTCATTTAAAAAAAAAAAAAAAAAAAAGGCCTGCGTTAGGTCTGGATTTTTTGTATTTTTTTAAATGCAGACCTAACCCAGACTGTTTTTAAAGTTTTTTTATACTTTTCTCATGGTTTTTATGTTTATTTTATACTTTTCTTGATTTTTTTTCTACATTTTTCCACTTTTTTACTTGTTTCAGCGGGTTCATTCTGGGTTAGGACTGGGTTCGTTCTGGTTGAGGTCTTGGTAAGGTGCGGGTAAGGTCTTCGTAGGTGTGGGTAAGATCTTGGTAAGGTGCGGGCAAGGTCTCGGTAAGGTGCGGGTAAGGTGTTGGTAATGTGCGTATAAGGTCTTTATTTCTTTTTTTTCAATCCAGTCCTAACCCAGACTGTTTTTTAATGTTTTTTTATACTTCTCTCATGATTTTTCATACTTTTCTTATGTTTTTTCTACTTTTTTACTTATTTTACCGGGTTCGGCCTGGGTTCGGCCTGGGTGGGCCTGGGTTAGGTCTGGTTTTTTTGTATTTTTTGAAATGCACACCTAACGCAGACTGTTTTTTAATGTTTTTTTTATAATTTTCTCAATTTTTTTCTAATTTTTTCCACTTTTTTACTAGTTTCACCGGGTTCGTTCTGGGTTAGGTCTGGCTTTTCCTGGTTTTTTATGGGTTAGGTCTCGTTTTTCCTGCTTTTTTGTAACCCAGACCTCCCCCAGACTGTTTTTTAATGAATTTTTTATAATTTTTTCAATTTTTTATCTAATTTTTTCCACTTTTTTCACTAGTTTCACCGGGTTCGTCCTGGGTAAGGTCTGGTTTTTCTTGCTTCTTTATGGGTTAGGTCTGGTTTTTCCTGCTTTTTGTAACCCAGACCTCCCCAGACTGTTTTTTAATGAATTTTTTTATAATTTTCTCAATTTTTTTCTAATTTTTTCCACTTTTTTACTAGTTTCACCGGGTTCGTTCTGGGATAGGTCTGGCTTTTCCTGTTTTTTTATGGGTTAGTCTGGTTTTTCCTGCTTTTTTGAAATGCAGACCTAACCCAGACTGTTTTTTAATGTTTTTTTTATAATTTTCTCAATTTTTTTCTAATTTTTTCCACTTTTTTACTAGTTTCACCGGGTTCGTTCTGGGTTAGGTCTGGCTTTTCCTGGTTTTTTATGGGTTAGGTCTCGTTTTTCCTGCTTTTTTGTAACCCAGACCTCCCCCTGACTGTTTTTTAATGAATTTTTTATAATTTTTTCAATTTTTTATCTAATTTTTTCCACTTTTTCACTAGTTTCACCGGGTTCGTCCTGGGTTAGGTCTGGTTTTTCTTGCTTCTTTATGGGTTAGGTCTGGTTTTTCCTGCTTTTTTGTAACCCAGACCTCCCCCAGACTGTTTTTTAATGAATTTTTTTATAATTTTCTCAATTTTTTTCTAATTTTTTCCACTTTTTTACTAGTTTCACCGGGTTCGTTCTGGGTTAGGTCTGGCTTTTCCTGTTTTTTTATGGGTTAGGTCTGGTTTTTCCTGCTTTTTTGAAATGCAGACCTAACCCAGACTGTTTTTTAATGTTTTTTTTATAATTTTCTCAATTTTTTTCTAATTTTTTCCACTTCTTTACTAGTTTCAGCGGGTTCGTTTTGGGTTAGGTCTGGTTTTTCCTGCTTTTTTATGGGTTAGGTCTGGTTTTTTTGTATTTTTTGAAATGCAGACCTAACCCAGACTGTTTTTTAATGTTTTTTTATAATTTTCTCAATTGTGTTATGTTTTTTTTATACTTTTCTCATGTTTTTTTATGTTTTTTTAATACTTTTCTCATGTTTTTTATGTTTATTTTATACTTTTCTCAGGTTTTTTTATGCTTTTTTATACTTTTCTTATGTTTTTTTTATACTTTTAATACTTTTCTGAAGTTTTTTTTTATACTTTTTATCCTTTTTTACCTGTTTCACCGGGTTAGGTCTGGTTTTTCCTGGGTTAGGCCTGCGTTAGGTCTAGAAAGGGACAGCCCTTTCTACTTATGAAACGGCTGGGACAGAGTCAGAGACCTGGATCAACGTCGGAAAAAAGAAGAAAAAGATTGTTTGTGTAAAATAACTTTTGAAATAGGCGAATTGTTAATAGTGGCGGTATGTATACTATGTATATTTATGTAGGATACACACATACTTCTGCTGTTTTAGGCAGTAGTTGTGCGTGGGAGCTTTTAAGCTCAGGATTGTGTCAATCCCTTTGAGGCCCTGTCGAAGTTTCACCGTGTCGCGTGAGGTTGACTATGCAAATAATTCCGCCGACACAGTTGACAGGGAGGGGTGGTTGGTAGAGGCACATAGAGGTGGGGGTTTTAGTCATTTAAAAAAAAAAAAAAAAAAAAGGCCTGCGTTAGGTCTGGATTTTTTGTATTTTTTTAAATGCAGACCTAACCCAGACTGTTTTTTAAAGTTTTTTTATACTTTTCTCAGTTTTTTTTTATGCTTTTTTATACTTTTCTTATG